>NW_003299042.1:0-17348 GCF_000151645.1 Tuber melanosporum
ACCGCAGTGGTCTAGCAGTCAAACATCGACTCATGACCATGGCAGGGGTGATCGACGTCGACTATACAGGTGAAATCAAAGTAGTCCTGGCCAACCTGGCTTAAGAGGACTACCAAGTCGAAAAAAGGCGATCGAATCGCACAGTTGATAATTGAAAAAATCAACAAAGAAGATCTGCATGAAGTAGATCAACTGGAAGAAACCACAAGAGGAGACAAGAGATTTGGAAGCACGGACCAAAACCAGCCCTATACAACAAAAAGAATCGAGATTAAAGAGATCACGGCACAAGCCTTTGGATGGTACCATCGAAGGGGAGATACAACAGGAATTCTCAAATGGACATATGAAGACGAAAAAGCAGTTCTAGCAAAAATCAACATCAGCACGGAGCTAGCAATCCAGGATAAGAAATACCAAAGCAAAAAGGGATGGAAAGAATTAGTTCCAAAGGAATACTATCAATTCATGAACCTATTCCATGAAGAGGAAGCTACGGAGTTACCACCTCAAAGACCAGGAATCGATCACGGAATTCAGCTGGACAAAGACGAAAAAACAGGAAAAACAAAAGAAATTCCCTACAAGAAGTTATACTCACTAGGAGAAGCAGAGCTCGAAGAACTTAGGAAGTACATCAAGCAAAACTTAAAGCGAAGATTGATCACGGAATCTTTCGCATCAGGAGGATCCCCAATACTATTCATCAAAAAGAAAGATGGAAAAATGAGACTGTGCAATGACTATAGAGCTCTCAATTCGGTTACCAAGAAAGATCGATATCCACTACCCTTGATTGGAGAAGCACTGGATAGACTGCGGTCAGCAAAATACTTCACCAAACTCGACATCAAGGATGCATACCACAATATACACATCAAGGCAGGAGACGAATGGAAGACTACATTTGCCTCAAGATATGGAATGTTCGAATACTTAGTTACGCCCTTCGGGCTAACCAATGCACCGGCTTCATCCCAGAGATGGATCAACAAGGCTCTCAATAAGTACCTCGACATATGTTGCATTGTATACTTGGACGATGTACTCATATACTCAGAAAATATACAACAACACCAAAAGGATATCAGCAATATCATGACCGTAATACAAGGATCAGGAATGAAGATCAAATCAACAAAATGCGAATTCCATAAGGAAGAAACGTAATACCTCGGATTTTTCATCAATCGAAGTGGGGTCAAGGTTGACCCTGTCAAAACAGCAGCTATATGGGATTGGGCCAAACCAAACAACAAAACAGATGTTCAATGCTTTATGGGATTCTGCAACTTTTATCGAAGGTTCATAGAGGGATTTAGCAGGCTTGCAAAACCACTCTATAACCTAACAAAGAAAGACAAGAAATGGGAATGGGGAGAAACAGAACAAAAAGCATATGATGCAATACAGACGCATCAAACATCGGCACCCATACCGGTTCATTTCAACCCAAACCGAAGGACAATGATCGAAACGGACGCCTCAAAATATGTGTGCTCAGGTATACTATCGCAATAATGCAACGATGGAAAATGGAGGACAGTGTCTTACCAATCCAAGACAATTACCCCTGCAGAGTGCAACTACGATGTTGCAAACAAAAAACTATTAGCGATAGTTCAAGCATTAAAGAAATGGAGAAGAAATGTTTTGAACAACGACCATCAAGTCCGAGTTCTAACTGACCATAAGAACTTGGTCCCGTTCATAACTATAAAAGAACTGAACGATCGCCAGATAAGATGGATGGTACACCTCAGCAAATACAACTTCAAAATCGAATACCGACCAGGCAAGGAGAGTGGAAAGCCAGATACACTCACAAGGATTGCAAGCGACAAACCACAAACGAAAGGAGATGAAAGAATCAAACAAAAAACACGAATACTATTACCAAAAACTTACTTCGGAACAATGGAGGTTATCCAATTCACATCAATGGAGGAAAGGGAAATTGAAAATGCAAATGAGAAAGACGAAACAATTCAGGCAATAAGAGAACCATTGAAGGAAGGAAAAATGGAGATGAAAGGAATTGCTATGGGTTTATGCCAATGGAAGGATGGAAATATGTGGTACGATGGAAAATAATGGATCCCGGAAGAGGAGGAGATAAGGACAGACATCATATGACAACATCACAATATCCGAACGGCAGGACACGGGGGAACAGCTAAAACTACAGAATTCATCACAAGGTCATTCTATTGATCAGGACTGTGCGAAGATGTCATACGATATGTCAAAAACTATGACATATCCCAAAGGACAAAAACGGCTAAACACGCACAACATGGATTACTGAAATCAAACGAAGTTTCCGAACAACTATGGGAAACAATTACTATGGATTTCATCATAGACCTACCAGTATCGGAAAATTGTGATAGCATCCTGGTCATGGTGAATCGTCCGACCAAAATGAGTCATTTTATTCTGGTCAGAAAAGATATCAACACAAGGGATTTTATACAAACATTCTTCCAAGAGGTCTTCCAACTTTACGGCCTCCCAAAAAATATCATTACTGATCGAGGAACACTATTCACATCGGGAATATGGAAGAAAGTAACTGGAGAAATGGGGATACAAAACAGGATGAGCACAGCGTTCCACCTACAAACGGATGGACAAACGGAACGGGTAAATGCAATACTCGAACAATATTTAAGGGCCTACGTCAATTATCAATAAGATGACTGGTACAAGCTGTTATCTATGGCCCAATTCGCATACAACAATGGAAAGCAAGAAACAATCAGCACGACACCCTTCTTCGCGAATTACGGACAACATCCACAAAGTCAGACCACATATCATACGATTAATGATGTGATACCGGACAAAACCAATTTGGGAAAACTACATGAAACATTACAATACGAAATGAGTCAAGCACAACAACGATAAAAGGAACAATACGATAAGCACCAAAGACCAGATCCGAACATATAACTGGGAGATATGGTATAGCTAATACCACGCAATCTCCATACGACACAATCTTCAAAGAAATTGGACTACAAGAAAATCGGACCATTCAGGATACTGGAAAGAGTGGGCAGCCGAGCTTATAAACTCGACCTTCCCCCCTCGATGCGAATATACAACACATTCCACATCTCACTCCTCAAATTACACAATGACAACAAGTTCCCCTCACAAACAATTATTCCTCCCCCTCCGATCGAACTCAATGGAGAACCAGAATACGAGCTCGACGAAATAGTCGATTCCCGCTTCTTCCATGGTCATCTCCAATACCGAGCCAAGTGGACAGGATATTCACCTGAACACGATAAAACTTGGTACTTTACACACAACTTTGAACACGCACAAGATGCAATCTCAACCTTCCACCAGCGATACCCAGCCCAGCCCAGCCCAGGTGACGATCACGTTCAACCAAGACAAAAACAAGCGAAAGGCTTCCATGCTGTTGTAACAACATGAGGGCTGGGGCGATAGCTACCGCCAAACCACACCCACCAGCCCTGAATACTCATTCATGGGGCTGACTGACGAAGAACTCAAGGAAAGGGAAAAACAAGCACAGCATAACGCCATGTCATGGACAGTATACTATGATGATAGTTACCAAACACATTTTGGCGACAAAGAAGGTTCAGGATAGTTCTCAAGAGAATGTCGAAAGTGTGGCCCATGCCCAGACCACGTTCTAAAGCATTGGCAATAATGCTTCAGAAATGGGTGCAGGATGTACAGGGCACAGAACATATCTGCGGAATTCTACCCAAAGAAGGATGAAAGCAGGAAAAGGTTGGAAGGAGAAGATGCCAGAAAGGCATGGTCCGCGAGGACGCAGTCCAGGGAGGGAGGGGCCCAAAACTGCTCAGCAGACATGGAACTGGATGCCAGGAGCCTATACAGGCAGATCCAGGGACTCTAAGAACAACTTGGCCAAGCCGAGGCCACAATTTCGGCAAACGACAAAACGATCGCAGAGCTAAGACAGCTGAACAATAATCAGCGGCACACGATCACGATGGCGAATCTGACTTTAGAATCGGTAAGGGTCAGATGGAGGATGGCAGACGAAAAGTTCCACTAGCTGAGAAGGACCATGCACTCGGCAGGACGGGATCTATTGAAACTGGAAGAAAAAGCCTGATGGGACGCAGGCTTAGGAGGAGGGGAGCTAATGTCACGAACGTGGCTTCGCATAAAAGAGGCTTTCACGTGACACATGGTTATGAGTCACAGGTATATTATTGTTTTACACATATGACTCATTCGGGTTATATGATTTGTCATGTGTGGGATTTGTGATGCTTTCGCACATGGCTCAAATATGAGTCATGGGACGTGCACCTGGTAAGTATGCCTTGCGAGTGTGCCTTGAGGGCAAGCCTTGCACATATGATTTATGTTTCACACATGACCTCATTATGAGGCCATGGGTTTCATGCATATGACTCAGTTGAGTCATATGACTTGTTTATTGTGTTATGATTGGTTTATGAGTTTTTGTACATGACCTCGCTAGGAGGTCATGGGTTTTGAGCATGGGATCACTTTGGTCACATGACTAGTTTGTTATGATTTGGTTTTGCACATATGACCACTTTAGGTTACATGACTACAGGCAGGAAGAATACTATATAAGGAGGCTGATGTGGCCGAGGAAGATAAGTTCTTCACCCTTTGTTCTAAGTACTTTTCCTACTTATTACTTTAACGAATATAAAGCACCTTTACGATCTTTATCTTTATTGCAACGTTATTGTTACACCAAGGAAGGTTCTTCACGAAGACGAGTTAGAGAAAGCTTACGATAGGTATTTCTGATAGAAGACAAAGGTCTTGTACTATCGGTAACGTAGGCGGAGGCCTAGAGCTATCATAAGATGAAGAAAGAAGAAGACACAAAAGAGAAGTATCGTTCTCCATTCCCAAGAACTAATTGTCCAAAGGGGGATTGTTACACCTCCTTATATAGTATTCTTCCCGCTCATAGTCATGTGACCTAAAGTGGTCATATGTGCAAAACCAAATCATAACAAACTAGTCATGTGACCAGAGTGGTCATATGCTCAAAACCCATGGCCTCATAGCGAGGTCATGTGTAAAAACTCATAAACCAATCATAACGCAATAAACAAGTCATATGACTCAACTGAGTCATATGCGTGAAACCCATGACCTCATAACGAGGTCATGTACAAAACATAAATCATATGTGCAAGGCTTACCCACAAGGCACACTTGTAAGGCATACTCACCAGGCGCATGTCCCATGACTCATATTTGAGCCATGTGCGAAAGCATCACAAATCCCACACATAACAAATCATATGACTCGAATAAGTCATATGTATGAAACAATAACATACCTGTGACTCATAACCATGTATCATGTGAAAACCTTTTTTATGCCAAGCCACATTCGTGACAATATCTTTCCTATATCAAATGTTTTTATTTACTTATAGTATATGCTATTTTCACTTTTTCCTCTAGTATTTTTTGTAATAGTCTGGCTAAGCTGAGCTTAGGTTTGTATTTTTTAAAGAAATAAAATAGTGTATTTTGCTACCAGTGGTAAATGTAGTAGCTACAACTGGTTTCTATATTCCCATAATTATTATAGTAATTGTAAATCTAGTTTTTCCACTAATTTTTACCTCCTGTTTGGTCCAACTACTTTCAAGAAAAATGACTCCTTTATCTCTTTTAGCATTATATACCAAACAGTATCTCGGAATAATAATTTACATAATATATCGTAAAAAACCATTATCTTTTACCAGTTGGTACTGACTACACTTATATATAAATCTTCAATATTATGTCAAAATTTATACTTGGAAAAGTCTGTTTTATATTATAAATAATATAATAATATTATATTAAATTAATCAATCCTTAAGTAGCTGATATAAAATTACTTATGCATATTAGTTTTTTGAGTCCAATAAGTTAATATAAGACTCCATATTGTTTCTTACCAATTACATCATACTTATAAGGGATTTTGTCTTTTTCATTCCTCCCGGTATTGTTGCATATAAGGTATCTTTCAATCAACCTATCAATAGTATTACATATTTCAAAAAAAAAAATTTAATTTATCATAATATTACAACACTAACATTATCCAACAAAATGAACCCAAAATATTTCTTCGTAATACTATTCTTCAATTTTCACAAGTTTCCCAGCACAAACCAAGCCGCGGAGATTCTCAAATATTCTCCGACCGTCTTTTTAGAAGTACACAGTTCCCTCTCTACCTTGCTATGAATGCAGCTATTATAATATCCAAAAATAAGTTTTATTATTATTTTAATATTATTATCGAAGGCCAATGTGTACTGTCAGCTTCTAACATGACCACACTCGGGATATCATTTTTACTATACCCTATGCTATAATAATATAATAATATTATTATAATATAAAAATCTATTGCCACCGGTAGGCACAAAACCACACGAGTGAGACGTCATGACTCCCGAACCAACCACCCCGCCAGATCCTCAACGAATCGTTCCGGAACATTAGCCTAGAGAGCCCCCCACCCTGCATCACCTCTCCTTGTGCTTTCCCTTGCTGCGGGAAGTAATGATATGATAGCCGAGATATCCTGTCATGGACCACATAGCCTAATTCCACGCTTAGCCCTGGGCACAAATATGAGAGGAGGCGGAGGAGACCTGGCGATTTTTTCTAACTCTTCCTTTCGACGAGTGATGTCCAATGATGACTCCTTCTGTGAGGGTAGATGATTTTGAGTGTGGTGTTGAGACCCCAGCCTTGACATCCAGGGGGGGCCCGCCCGGCGGAGATTACTGCTTCGTGGCTTATGCAAGGACTTTTCCAGGGTTTCCCACGTGCTCAATATCCCACGTAACGGGATAATAGTCGAATACCAAGAGTGAGTGGGTGGATAGATGTAAATCTGTTGCAAAGATACAATTTTTAACCTTAAGGTATGGGACCCGAAAAGCTGCGCAATTGGTCAACCATGACGGGAATGGCTTCGCGAGCACAGTACAGTGGCCTTGGTAAAATTAAAAATGGGGTTTTTTTTATAGAACAGCACTAACTAGCTTAAATGTGAAGAAAACCGTGTGACATTCCACTTCAGTATACTCGCAAAAACCCCGCCGGACCGAAGCTGCCCAATTCGAAAACAAGCTGTTCCAACCCAAACCTCTAAATCCCTACAAGTATATTGAAAACGAATAAAAAAACGGTGGTAAGATTTACGAACTCTTGGATCCACTATTATCGGCATCCACGACCTCCGAATCCTTGACGACTGGAAAGGGTACAAGGACAAGGTCGATGTTGCCCCACCACTCACTTCCAAACTTTCTGTACCAGTCGACGGTAGCCTTTAACCCCTCGGCGAAGGTGGTCTTCTGTACCCAACCTAAACTCTTCAGCTTGGTAGCATCGACAGCATATCTGCGGTCATTGAAAGGACGATCAATGGTGTGCTCGACAAATGAATCAAAGTCGACGGCAGGGTCATGGCCGAATTGCTTCAGGAGAAGCGCACAGAGCTCCAGGTTGGAAATCTCATCGGTGGAACCGACATTGTAGATCTGCCCGATCAAACCCTTGTGAAGGATAGTATCGAAAGCATCAGCAGCATCGCCAGCAAAGAGATAACGACGGGTGTGCTTCCCATCACCGTGGAGGAGTAATTTTTCACCACGGTGGAGGAGGCAAGAGAATTTAGGAATGACCTCTATGCATTGATAGAATTCATTAGAAACCCAAGCATACATGGCTAGGAAGGGATTGTCTTACTCTCCGGGAATTGGTGAGGTCCGTATACATTGTTGCTTCTAACAATGATGACAGGGAGCTTGAAACTCTTATAGTAGGAGTGCACCAACATTTCCGCAGCCGCCTTACTAGCAGCGTAGGGGTTGGTGGGGGCCAAGATGCTCTGCTCAATCAGATCTTCACCGTCCTCGTCGACCTCGCCATATACCTCATCTGTGGAAATGTGGATGAATCTCTTCAACGAGCCATGATTCTTGGCACACTCGAGCAATACGTGGGTACCATAGACGTTGGTCGAAGTAAACTCATAAGAATTTCCAAACGACAAATCAACATGGGATTGCGCAGCAAAGTGGAACACTGTATCAATGTTGTATTTACGGAAAGCATTCTGAACTTCCTCAGGAGAAGTGATATCGCCATGGACGAAGGTGAAGTTTGGGGCAGTACTCAGACAACGAGTATTGTTCAGAGAAGCGCAGTAGTCAAGCTTATCATACGAAATGATGTTGTACTCCGGATAAGTGAGGGTAAGATGGCGGACAAGCCAGCAAGCGCTAATCCATTGTTAGCTCCCAGTCAGTTGGAGACCCTCGGGATACAAAAATAAAACAATGGATACAACAAACGAAAGGGCCGACAAACATGAAACCAGCTCCACCAGTGATTAGGATGTTCTTCGCATCCTCGAGGGGGGGAAATTTGGTTGCTCCTTTGTAGACTGGAGCATCTCTCCAGATGCCAGTATCCTGAAAGTGACGATGAGTGACAGCTGGAAAGGGCATAGTTAGAAAAAGCAATTAAAACAGCAGGAATTTCAGCTCACATCTGTTGGGTACCATTTTTTATTAGCTGGATAAGGTGGTTTGTGCTTCGGGGAAGAGGAATTTGGGGAAAGCTGATCAAAGAAGTTTAGAACCAAGTTAGCGGCACTGCATCCTCAATAAAAAATAAAGGGCCAATCCTTAAGGGGGGTGGGGGGGCGAAAGTCACCTCCAAAAGGGCCCTGAAGCTTAAAAATACACAGGAGGGAGATTTACCAAGGCGGGTACAGGCCGTATAAGAATAGCGAAGAGAGAATACCAGTACTCGTAATCACGATTGAATCAGAGGGTGTTGGGGACGCAGAGAAGGATGGAAGAAGAGGAAGAAAGAAGAGAGGGGGTGTGAGAGGTAGGAGAGATAAGTAGCTGGCGCAAGGAGGGTAGAAATTTTTAAGGAAAAAGGAGAGGACCCCTCCTACTCTTCCCCCCCCCCGCGTATCCGAGCTAGATAAAGTACTTGTACCATACACGATGAGATCGAAGCTGTGGGCGACAGCCTACTGTCACAACCGAGCGGCAGGGAGGAGGTGGGTTCACGGTACTTCAGGCATCAGGAACAGAGCCAAGCAAGTATCCTGCCATAACGAGCCTAGCGCTTATAGATTTATGTGTAAAAGGCGATTGCATTGGTGAGCTTTAATGTAATTTATTATCCTTGTTCGCCGATCCGGTGAGCGGTGGACTATCTTACTTGTACAGTACAAGTACTGTACTAGCACTCGAGTACCCGTACAGGAGTTTCACAGCCAACATGCCCCACCAGGTTTCCCATTGAAGCACAAAAAATTTTTTTACCAGGAAGGAGAGAAATGAGAAGCAACCCAGGCTGAATATTAGTGCAGCCCGTTTTAGGGGCTGTAGCAATGCGGTGAGTTGGTAGTCAACCATACGAGTAGACTATCGCCCTGCCTCATCGGGAATCCCCAGAGGAGTAGCGTCTGAACTACCGTATCCTTCCTTATCCTTAGGCACATCATCACCGAAGGACACATTGGCCACCCCAAGCTACAAGTACGAGTACTTGTAAAGTTTCATCTGGCTACTTCCTCCGCAGGGGGGATTATCCTTTTCCATATAAAAAATGTGTCCCGCGACAGGGATTAGAATACGAGTTTTGGCCCTATGAAGATGACGGAACAACGTTGGGACAGGAGTGCAGCTCGAGTACAGTACCGTTAAAATTATGCCCTCGATCGGAAGTCGTCATCTTATGTAAGCGGCGCTTCTATCGCGCCAGCCACCGAAAGCAGGAATAACTTGGGTTCTCATGCCTCCCCACTTTCACTACATTTGAGGGTAGGTAAAGCACTTTTCCCTATAACTGGTACCGCGCGTGTTCTTCCCGAAATCGCCAGTATCGCATGATAGGGCGAATTTAATAGTTCTCCTCCCTTCATACCGGTAATTCACCACCCATGTCCCTTTAGCAAATAATAGGGGTTTACCATGAAGTCTCTCTATGCTTGTCAGCTTTTGTTCCCCCTCCTGGTATTGGGGAAATTTACTCCAGAGTAAGTGTATAGTATCATAGCTCCATTCAACATTGTCTGCACCTCATTAACCTTAGCGTAGAGATCTCCTGAGTGCGCCCCGACGCGGGGAAGCGGTCCCTAATAAATCAGGGGTAAGTTCGATCGCCTATGATCCACGTGCCCGTCAATTGACCAATTTTGACAGTCACTCGCCATATTTCATCTCTCGTCCTACTCCTTCGATACTCACAGCTCAAGCTCCTCCTGGAACCTTCTAAATCTCGGGGACGGTGATACAACTATACTTTTTAGCGACCCCACAGTTCAGGAAGTAATATGGCTGGACGATGAACGCTTGTTATACATTAATGGGACAAACTCCGATATCAAAGGAGGTTGTGAATTGTGGATCACTAAACATTCAAAGCCAAGCGAAGGGTACGGTAATATTCATATCATCCTGCCCTACAAGCCATGGATAGGCTGGCTGACCTCTATTAGATACAAGGCCGCCTCGCTTCCCGCATCCGTGTCTAACCTAAAGGCCGTTTCTCCCTCTGATAAATCGGTAAAATTTGTTGTATCGGCATTAGCCTACCCCAATGGCACCATATATAACCCGGAGTCCGCCCCTAAGAAATTGGATACCGGGTTGACTTACGAAACTCTGTTTGTTCGTCACTGGGATGTTTATGACAAGCCTGAGAAGTCGTCCTTGTTCTCTGGTGTCCTCTCGTTTGACGATGACAAGTTCAAGCTTGAAAAGGAAATCAAGAACTTGATGGCCAACGCTGATGGCACTATTGAGGCGCCAATTGCACCCTTTGGGGGTGCTGATGATTTTGACGTCTCCCCAGATGGTCGAACCGTAGCCTTCGTTTCAAAGACCCCGTATCTCAACCCAGCAAACTATACCCAAGTTTTGGTATATATTGTTCCTTTTGATGGCTCCTCGAAGCCTAAGCCGATCAATATCGAAGGCAAAGACACGGATGGAAACCCTCTTCCTGAAGGTGCTGCATCATCCCCAAAGTTCTCACCAAATGGCGGCGCATTGGCATATCTCCAGATGTATATTAACGGGTATGAGAGTGACCAGAATAATCTCTTCATCTATATGATGGATTCTTCGTCTATCACTGCCCTCTGGAAGCCATGGGATTGCTCCCCCAGTGGGCTTCTCTGGTCAGGCGATGCCAACACTATATACCTTACTGCCGAATCATATGGGCGAGTCAGAATTTTTGAAGCACGCATTAACGATGACACGCCAAAAGAGATTACGGCTGAGGGAAACATTGTGGCCTTGCATCTTCTCCCCTCTGGCGACTTCCTGATCTCTCGGAACTCACTTACCTCGTCTATTGGCTATTTTGTCTTCAATCCCTCCTCAAAACGCTTCAAAACTCTACTTCTTCCCACCAAAGTAGACCCCCAGCTTGCCGACCTGTCTAAAATCACCGTCGAAGACTTCTCCTTCGATGGTGCAGAGACTAAGGTTCATGGTTTTATCGTGAAGCCTTCGAACTTTGACCCTTCAAAGAAAACTCGACTTGCTTTCCTCATCCACGGCGGTCCTCAAGGGGCATGGACAGATTCTTGGAGCACCCGTTGGAATCCCGCTTTATTCGCCGAAGCTGAGTACATCGTGGTCACAGTAAACCCAACTGGAAGCACGGGATACGGACAAGCTTTCACAGATGCTATTCAGAACCAATGGGGCGGACTTCCATACATAGATCTCGTCAAATCCATGGAGTACCTGGAAAACGCAGAAGAATACAATTATATCGACTTTAACAGGGCAGTCGCACTGGGTGCAAGTTATGGTGGCTACATGATCAACTATATCCAAGGGATGCCACTGGGGAAGAAATTCCAAGCCTTAGTATGCTATCCCTTATCCTATTCGTCACTACGATACTTACTTAAGACAGGTCTCCCACGATGGCTCATTCGCACCCCAAAACATCTACTCAACTGACGAGCTTTACTTTCCCCAGCGCGAGGTAATCGATACTCTAGTATCCCCTTTCTCCCGCCCCTATCGCTAACCTTGCAAAGTTCAACGGCACCCTCTGGGATGACCCTGAGAACTACTCAAAATGGAGCCCATCGTCCCACATCAAAAACTGGGGAACTCCCCAATTTGTGATTCACAATGCGCTTGACTTCCGTCTACCCATCAGTGAAGGTCTATCAGTATTCCATATCTTACAATCTCTAGGAATTCCCAGCAAGTTCCTTACATTCCCCGACGAGAACCACTGGGTTTTGAAGCCAGAGAACAGTTTGGTTTGGCACAGAGAGGTACTGGAGTGGATCAACAGATGGACAGAAACGAGGGCAAGCAGAGGGACCACTCAAACCGTCCTCAAGACTCGGGAAAAGCTTTGAAGCCAAAGAGATACACCATGTCTCAACGAAGTCTATAGTACAAGTACACTACAATCAATTAATCAATTATCCAATCAATAATTCCACCGTCGTTGCCCCGCAAACTCCGTGTATAATATTACAAGGTGATGATAAAAGAGAAACTATCCAACAACCCTCCCAACCATCTTACCCAAAACCTCCACCTCCAGCGCGGTAATCCCCAGTGCATCGATCCCCTTTGTCTGGGACCCACCCGTCTTGATCTTGTAATACCTCTTGACCTTTTCAACGTCCACAACTCTCTTTGCAACCTCATCGTCATAAACCTCCATAACACCCTCCTCGCCAATCACTCTCCGAATATTCCCCCCCACTTCCTCCTCCTCGCTCCAGTACTCCCCCTTCCCATGCGCAATCTTGACAGCAATAACATCCTTCGTCTCCTCCGTGACGCCAAACTTTTTTATACGCCTCTTTAATCTGTTCCCCCCCATACACACACACACACATTTCCATTAGCCCGCCTGCTTACCATTTCCTCCTCCAATAAAGCAAAAGCGGAGGAAGCATACATTATTATTCCCTCCCAAGCAATACACCACCTCGCTATGCACGTTCCTAGTCCTCCGCTTGCCACTGACGAGTTCGTTGCGCACAGCCTGGAATACCGCGGCTAGCAGGTGCGTTGTCGAGAGGATCACGCTGGCGTCCAGGAACGCGTACTCGCCGGATGGTGTGGCGGTGGAGGAGGTGAGTTCCTGCTGGAAGGTTTTGAAGGCGGCGGGCTGGAGGGAGGGGAGGTGGGTTATGTGGATCTTGTGAGGTGGGAGGTGCGGGAGGGTGTATGTTGTCGTCATTGCGGTGGTCTGTTGGTTGGTTCTGGCGGTTCTGGAGATGTGTTGCTTGGGTATGATACGGTATCAAGGAGGGATGGTGGGGTTGTGGCTTGGCGGTGGGATATGGTAGACTGGTGGATTAGCGGTCATGGGATGTCACTCGATTTGCGCTTTCACTTTTTGTTTGTGGGGGTAAGCTCTTGGCTTTGGAGTATGATACCGCCGAGAGCTGGGGTAATTAAACAAGTTCCCAATTCCCATCTTTGGATGAAAGTTGGGGAGGAGGATCATCCGGGAGGGGAGGGAAAAAACTGGCTTTCGGCCCTCTGCTGAAGAAAGTCAAGAAGGTATAATTGACCCTAAGTTAGGGCACTACGAGAGGAAACTCCAACGTCCCGGCATAAGTCCCGATTACTCCAGCCCACATGCTAGGAGACTGGGAGTTAGTATCATAATAATTATAGTGGAAGGAGGATATAGTATAGAGTAATGGGATTCTGTATAAAATGGCTTGGCCGCGTATATCGAGGTTACCTGGTCAGTTCCCTAACATGAACTGGCATACCAGTGGGCCCACATCTGCTCTGGGAAGTGTACAGTGCTGTACTGGTACAGTGCATGTAAAAATACAATGTTGATATCCCGGCTGAGAGCTCCTCGGCAGCTTCTCATGCAAAATCCCTGCAGAATGTCAATCTACCAGTATCCCCTCTTCACAGCCCCCGACCTACTGTACCGTACATTGTATGCAAGGACTTTCTCACCGCAGACAGTTTCCCCCGCCGAACTCTCCGTGTTTTGGGATGAGTCACCAAATATCGAGCACTTACCCCACACCTAAACTCCACCCCCAACAATAGAGTCCGATGGACTCGACATAAAGAGCCCCAGCATATAACCATTTTGATAAGTCCAACCCAGCAGATCCCCACAATTGTGCAAGTTCCAAATTCGCAATGGCCCAATCGGCGACCACTGCTAAAGACCATTGGTCTTCAAAGGTCTATACCGAGGAAGTAGCACCCTTCGTCGCAGAGCTCACGACAGAAATTGTCTCTCTCCTCGACCCCCAACCAACCGGTATCCCTTCCCCCACCCTCTTTCCTCCCTTCCAATCAACTAACCCCTGTAGACAAAATCCTTGACATAGGGTGCGGCGACGGCGTCCTAACCGCGCGCCTATCCCGACACTGCTCATCAATCCATGGCATCGACAGCTCCGAAAACATGCTATCCAGCGCAAGAACCCACAATTCAACTTCAAAAACCACATACACCCACCTCGACGCCACCCACCTCCCCAACCCCACAACCTCCGCCATACTCCCGCCACAAACCTTCACAAAAATCTTCTCCAATGCCGCCCTCCACTGGGTCCTCTGCGTCCCACCCCCCCCAACGCATTGAAATTCTAAAATCCCTTCATAACCTCCTCGTCCCCTCGGGAACCTTCGCAGCGGAATTCGGTGCCCACGGGAACTGCGCGGAGGTCCACACCGCCCTGATCGCCGCACTCGTGCATCGGGGCGTCGCGGTGGAAGTGGTGCGCGAGGCATGTCTGTGGTGGCTCCCGACCGAGGAGGAGGTCAGGAAGCTGTGGGGTGAGGCTGGGTTCGTCGTTGAGAGCTTGCGGGTGGAGCTTCGGCAGACCGAGCTGCCGCAGGGGGATATTGGGGGGTGGGTGAGGTTGTTCGGGAATGCTTTTTTAGAGTTGGTGCATGAGGGTGAAAGGGAGGGGGTTGTGAAGGAGGTTATGAGTGTGCTCGAGAGTGTTGGTCGGGTGGGCGGTGGCAGCGGGGTTTTTAGGATTAATTATATTAGATGTCGGATTTTGGCGAGGAGGGGGGTGTGACTATTTCTTTTTCTTCCCCCTATTGTTTTAGTTGTGGGGATGGTGGGGTGGGTGACGGCTTGTGGAGAGGTGGGGGGAAGTCAAGTATGTTTAGAAAGTGATGTTTGTCAATCACACCCCTGTGACGCAGCGGTTAGCGTGTCGTTCTTATACAGAGTATTCTCCTAATTGGGAGAACTTGTATGCTAGGTTATGCGAAAGTCGTGAGTTCGAATCTCACCCGGGGTACTTTTTTGCCTTTCATTTTTTTTGTAAGGGGGGGGGCCTTCCTTGGGTGATGATTTCTGATACGGGATTTTGTTTATCTAGATCGTTGGTTGTTGTGTAAGTTTTTTTATTCCTCCTCGAAGGGCAGGAACGGCGGTGGGTAGACAGGCGGATTGGTGTCTCAGAGCTCAGTGAGAGTCAATAAATTGCGTGGGGAAGCACTACAACTGACAACTGTGGTCTAATCTATAGAAATTGAACTATCGTACATGAATGGATAGCAGTGTGAGAATAATGAGATCTTATGATAATGCCCTAGCAAAGCTACAAAGTAAAACTAGACTGTAAAAAGGCTCTTAGCCGTGCAGATCCTCCCCGAGCCCTGGACACCCCTCCATCTCCCCATCAGGATACTGGTACTTGCACCAAAAGCAGTAATTGTGCTTGCTTCTCAAATGCGCCACAATCCGCTTCAATCTCTCTCCAACCTCCAAGGCCTCGAACTCCGCCAACTCCTCATCTTCGTCAGTCTCATATTCAGCTCCATCCTCCACCATCATTCCAAAATTGCGAATCCTACCGGGCGCAATCCCAAGCGCGACTTTGTCTTCATGATCCAGCTCATGGTTCCTATCATATCCAGGTAACCTAGGCAAATCCAGACTCTGCAACATCTCGTGTTTCATCTTCCTTCCGCGCTCCCTCTCCTCACGAGCTTTAACCAGGCCGCGCCAGAATACGTTGATGCTTTTCAAGGGTACACTCCGCTGCGCATTACCCCCGAGATTATCCTCAGTATCCTCAAACTTCTCGCAAACCTTCTGAGCGCTGAAAAATTGGGCCTCCATTCTTGCCTCCCTAGCTTGAATCCTGACTCGCTCTCTGTACTCCTCGGGATTCAATTGCTCAACACCAATACCGGCCGCGACATCCTTCATCTTTTCGCCAGTAGCCTTCTCTAACCCGATCCCTGCACGATCTGACTTCATGCTAACACCTATAGGTTCCAACCTCGCCCCGTCCCCACCATTTTCCCACTCCTTCCTACCGAGCCCACTACCGGGGGTGAAGCCCATCTTCTTCATCATTTTCAACCCCTTGTTCGCACCGGCGCTCTCGTGCCAGAGGAGACTTTTGGTGAGCGCTTCGTCACGACTCCGCCCCCCGATACGCGCGAGTTCGGCTTTGGACTTTGGCTGTGCGAGTTCGGCGGCGCGTTGCTTGCGCTTTAGACGCTCTGTGTAGGACTCTGGTCCAGTCGGGGTTGGGTCTGGGATTGTCATGTTCATGTAGTCGTCCTCTTCGGGAGTGGGTGCTGAGGGTAGGAGCTTGGAGGGGGGCTGTTGTAGTGGGTTGTGGGGGGAGGAGAGTGGGGCGGGTTTGTGGTGCTGGCGCTTTGGTGGGGGTGGGCTTGCGGGGGAGGAGGGTGAGAGGTCTAATGGTGCACTGCGCTTTAGAGACATGCTGGGAGCTGTAGATCGTTTGGAGCGGTGGAGGAGGTTATTTGTGTAGAAGTGTATCAGGCGCTGTCTGTTAGGGTGGGGAAGGGAACACTCAAATCAAGAGGTCTTCTTTGCTCCAGAGAACGAGGTTGGGATGCGGCTCAAGTGATGGTCGGTTTCATCCGCTAGTGCCAAGATTTAAGGGTTACACAAATATTCCGAGATTTTGACATGCAGTCAGCTTGCCAGCGGTTCCACAGTAATTCTTGAGAACCTTGAACAACATTATCACACACCCTTGGGGTTGAATTGGAGTTCCTATCATACCCCACTGAGTTGGGATAGTAGAACACCGAGTGGATCCCTAAAAATCTAAAAAGCACAATTCAGAAATACTTGTAGCCCTGGAATTAATTTTTTTTACAATGTTCGATCAAACGACCGTTCATTTCCATACCCGGTATCATACCTCTCCTACCCTCGGGACCCTCTACAGTACCCCAGGTCATATAGTAACCCCACTATCGGTAAAGCTTGAGCTGACTTTTTCCTGGATCTATGCGGGGAAAAAG
>NW_003299043.1:0-17287 GCF_000151645.1 Tuber melanosporum
ACGTCGCCGCCGTCTGTCCAACCGGATCCTGTTCGTAGGATATATGAGAGGGGACCTTCGGCTAGGCTTAGGAAGTGGAATGGAGTAATTGCGTCAACTACTCAGAGAGTGAATTGGCTTCAAAGATATGACATCTTTGGCATGGGCCGTAAGTAACAGGACGATTTCGCACAAAGAGATGGTATCAAATGGTAAAGGATCTCTACTAGAGACCAATACATTTACATCCACCAGAATAGTTTAGAACTCTAAAAGACACTACCAAAGAAGCCAATGATCTCCATGGAGTGTAGCAACTGGGTTTCGGAACACATCGTAGCCATGGGGTGATCCTCAATACTACAATGGGTACTGAAACCTACTACCCAGAGAGCAACCAAGGGTTGCTGACTGAGGGATTAATTACCAATCTGGTGGAATAGCTTCCTGCGAGTTAATAGAAAGTCATCCAAAGAAAATCTATCAGTTGGGTATGGAGTTACAAAGGATAGGAATCAAATAACCTATGATGGTTGTAATGACGACCACCTTGGCAGATATAGCCGTGGATAAGACTGATCATTTTATCAATGGCAAAGACAATTAGAGCCAACTCAGTTTGACTTAAGAACTAGGCCATAAGTCTAAAGACTCTGCTAATCGGGATATTACTATTGGGGACAGTACGTTTTCTAAGAGGAAATATCGTAATTACCGAAGAGGGTGTTATGGTTTTCAGGGTCCACAGGTGTTCGCACCTTGGAAGAAAACTCGATGTTGCAAATTACGATTGAAGAAGTACATAGTTGTATGATAAATAGATGTAGTCCGCGAACACTCAGGCGCGGAATATAAATATCGAAGTGCCTCCCAAGCTTTAGACATAATCAAGCAATAGAGGAGAGACCTTAACAATAAATATTGTTTTTACGATTCTACCCTACTTTACCTATTCTACTTCGCTCCTAGTAGTTATAAAAGAAACGAGCCAAGTTCGAGCCTTCCTAGATAATCTGTAACGTGTTCGCAGGGTGCTAATCACGTTATTGGTAATAGATATGATAGTTGGCAGGTGGCCTGCTCTTCCAGAGAGGAGGCGAGAGCTGAGAACTAAAGGAGGCTTCGAGGGTGTACTGAGGAACAAAGAATTAACCGTTCAACCAAGTATATTGAAATACTGTCTGTCGAAGTCTGCCTTTTTCTATCATAGAAACAGGCGTTCTTTAAATACACAAATCTGTTCATGTCTAGCATGAACAAAACTAATCAAAGGTATCAATCGATACACTTTGGTAAAACTCCTTAAGTATCAAGGCGATACTTAAAACAAAACATAAAACAAAACCAAGTATCAAACAATACTTAAAACAAACCAAGTATCAAAGCGATACTTAAAACAAAACATAAAACAAAACCAATAACCAAGTACCCGTACCGGTTACACAATCTCCATCTACAGAAACGAATCTCAATTGGCCTAGACAACTTTGAAGTCTACCAAGTTGTCTCCGCCTAACAAGATCCTCTTATACTTACATTACCGCCGTAATCCTTATAGCATTGGTGGTATGCGTTGGTTGTCTTTCCTTCGCAGAATGATCCAATGTATAGTCCAGTTGTAGGGTCTTCCACATCTTTCCCTTGCAGGAGGAGATAGTGTGTGAGTTCCGTTACCCATCGGTCAAAGGCTTCGGGTTTGAGGTCTTTTCCTTCTCCTGTAAACTTTGCTGGGAGGTGGAGTTTAAACTTAGGAGGTTCAAATGCCGCAGGTACTTCCTCTTCTTCAGGTTGAGCCCGAGATTTTCCTCCTTCTGAGGGCCCTCCTTTTGTACTAGCCATGTCTGATTCGCTACTGGATTCAGAGTCGATTGGAGGTTCAAAGGAAGGCTTCTTTGCTGGAGTAGAAGGGAAATCTCCTGGAGGCTGTGTGTCTTCCATGTTTGCAGATTCTCCTGGCTCCTTAGCAGAGTACTGGGGTTGTTTCTTTCTTGTAAGGTCTTGTCATGGGATTTGCTTCCCACTCCTGGTCGTCAATAACTGTATGTTGGATTTGAGATGAAGTTGAATATGCCGTGATTCTGCCGCTTCTCTCCACTAGGATTCTGAGGTGGATATCGATAGGTTGATCAGGCCTAAATCCAGGGACAGGTTCTTAAGCACTGTAATGTGTTCGCAAGGTGCTAATCACGTTAACGGTAATAGGTACAATAGCTGGCAGGTGGCCTGCTCTTCCAGAGAGGAGGCGAGAGCTGAGAACTAAAGGAGGCTTCGAGGGTGTACTGGGGAACAAAGAAGTAACCGTTCAACCAAGTATATTGAAATACTGTCTGTCGAAGTCTGCCTTTTCTATCGTAGAAACAGGCGGTCTTTAAATACACAAATCTGTTCATGTCTTAACATGAACGAAACTAATCAAAGGTATCAATCGATACACTTTGGTAAAACTCCTTAAGTATCAAAGCGATACTTAAAACAAAACATAAAACAAAACCTAGTATCAAACGATACTTAAAACAAACCAAGTATCAAAGCGATACTTAAAACAAAACATAAAACAAAACCAATAACCAAGTACCCGTACCGGTTACAACTACTTGCTGAGGTTAAAAAAATGTAACTTGTTCGCAAGATGCTAATCACGTTATCGGTAATAGATACGATAGTTGGCAAGTGACCTGGTCTTCCAGAGAGGAGGAGAGAGCTGAGAACTAAAGGAGGCTTCAAGGGTGTATTGATAAACAAAGAAGTAACCGTTCAACCAAGTATATTGAAATATTGTCTGTCAAAGTCTACCTTTTCTATCGTAGAAACAGGCGGTCTTTAAATACACAAATCTGTTCATGTCTAGCATGAACGAAACTAATCAAAGGTATCAATCGATACAATTTGGTAAAACTCCTTAAGTATCAAAGCGATACTTAAAACAAAACATAAAACAAAACCAAGTATCAAACGATACTTAAAACAAACCAAGTATCAAAGCGATACTTAAAACAAAACATAAAACAAAACCCAGTATCAAACGATACTTAAAATAAAACAAAAACCAAAACCAATAACCGAGTACCTGTACCGGTTACAACTCTGGTTTGGTGTGCGCTTGTTGGTTGACCTTATCTTCATTATACATTTGACTAGGCAACCTGAAGAGCCAATCACTCAGGGTAGAAGGATTGTTTGTATGGTAGATTTTTCTGAGTCAGTACCCTGTAAATTCCGCTTAGCTCAGCTTGCTAGAGGGTCTAGAGAGAAGAGATCCAACCTCTGCCAGCATTTGGTCCTTTTCTTTCAGGATTCTTGCATGTGGTAGGCACTTAGCCACATCAACCATCTTTAAAGAAATATGCTTCTTTGCATGCCATTTGCACTAGTAAGAGTTCCCAAGAGCACGGCGTAGGATAGTGACACTTATGGCAACAGGGCTCTCTGCTGCATGTGCTTTCCAAATGATTCTTTGATGTCACTTGACAATCTGCCACATGTATCTCTCCTCCTTGAGAGTGAGCTTCTTTGGCCCCAGTTTGAGAGTATGCACCTAAGATGTTATAGTCTTTCCAGTGTTTTACTGTACATGATATTGTTCTGCGATCACAGTCAAACTTGAGCGCCAACTTGGCTAGTAACCTACCAGCCTCTCGTGCCGCAACAATGGTTGTGCATTCGACAGAAGTGAGATCTTTGAGTGCCCCTCCTGGGGTCCGACTCTTTGCACTTAATCCTATACTAATAGCAGACATTCTAGAGTAGGTTTGAAGAAGTTGTGGATATTCGGGAGTGGGGGGATAGTAGTGGTTGGTCGGGTAATTTGAGCTCAGAATTATTGATGGGGCGAAGTGAAACAGTACTTTTGACACATGATATTATATTTCAGAACCCTTGTCTCTGAAACCGGGAAATAGTGGCCTGCAAGAGATATCGAATTGTGTGAACTCTTATGGCGGTTTAATTACCATTTCAATATAGGGATACTAGTAAACTGGTTTCCAACTCCCCGATCTAACTAGAAAACTCCATGAGTCTGGTTTTCACCGTTGGCATTAGTTTCCCCGCACGGGAGTATTGATTCAACATAAATCGTAATGGTTCGTCGACTTTTCACGCGCACTAGTTTTCAACAATAAGTTTTACGGCAGCAATTTGGACACTGTTGACTCAAATTGAATGGCTAGACAATGATGCAAAGATCGTATTGAATATCCTAGCCAGAGAAATATTCCCACGCAGAAAATAGGAAATGAAAAGAAAGGATAGGCTGATTTGACCCAACTATAGGTAACGGAGGAAAGAGAGTGACAGTTTGGATAATAAACGAAATCAACTAACAAAGGGAAAACAAGCTGCCTTTTATCCTTCTCTGGATCATATTGATCCATTTCCACACTCTTCCAGTGCATGCCGTGTTCTTCATCATGTTCAATCCCACTGCCATCCATTTTGCTATTTCGGCCGAGGATGAGAAGCTTCGACAGAGGGTACGTTCTGGCAGAGAATCAGATTTGGAGTATGACAGAGGATATTCGGTATTTCCACATGATAGGAGTAAGGACTTCTAATGGAGTTGTCGCAGGTGTTGTCGCAGGTGTTGTTTGTCTTATGAATGGGTATATCAGTCAATGATTGACTTGCGCAGCGATAGAGAGAAACTAAAGGACTATGTGGGAACTGTGGTAGGAAGTGCACAAGAGCGTAAGGTAAGGAAAAACAACCTCGTTTGTTCTCTAAACTAACGGTAAAGACAGGTGTATAAGTGGAACATAAACAATGTATCCTCACCATTCCATGAATCACCACACCTACCCGTATCTCTCCAAGCATGTTACCCTTTCCTCCATACACTCCCGTGATAACAAAGGAAAGACATGTCCGGAGAATCTCCTGTCAATCTCTGAACCTCCACACCAATCCATCGAACTCTGAACTCTCAGCCAAACTCCCAAAACCTCCACAATCTATCTCAATCAACCGACATAACCTTCAATAGTTTAATGTGTAGGACTAACCCGTAGTCAAACATAAAGGCATTGGAGTAGTTGATATCGCTTAAGAGGGTTAGGGTTGTCGAGTCCTTGCTGTAAGGGAAATATGCGGTGAGCAGCCAAGTAAGGTTTCCGCCCAATAACTAGGAGTTCTTAAGTCAGAAGTGGAGTGGGGGATCTTTTTATCTTAATTGTCATCACACTTCAACTACGGGCAAACAGGTGTCCTTAAATACATGGATCAGAAAACTGTTGCATTCCTTCTCTTCCAGCCTCATCATCGCTTTCCCTTTGATAACAGTGATCACACTCCTTCACTTCTCTTCTCATCTCACCCCATCTCATGCCTTCGCTTCCCTCCTCCCTTCTCTTCATTTCCCTTTCTTTCTCTTCAACGTAACTTCTCTTCTCATCTCAATGCTACCGCTCGTCTATCAGACTTAGAGGGTATCCCCTTTGTGCTTTATGCAGAATCTAAGGAACTGCGTATATGGGTTGCTGGTTCTGGATATTGCTCGGTGGTGCCAACGTATGGGGCGCCGGCTATTCAAAATATGTGGTTCACCAGACCCGCAATACTATCTTCTCCGTGGGCCATTTTGGATAGTCTCAAATTAAGCTTGAGAACTTGGCCTCTCGCAAGCATAGCAGCAAAGCCAACAGGCGACAGTACCAACAATTGCAGTTTTGTTGCTCACATCACCCCTCACATATTTCCCACCCTGCAGGGGTCATTGTTGGTGCACAGCGCAAACAGGAAGCGATTTGCAGCAGCAGAATCAGTATCACCAACTTACAGGAGGAATTCAGATCTTCTATGTTGAATCTACAAAGGAATGCCAGCAGTTCCCGTGGCAACGACATGCTTTCCATACGCAGTGCCCCAAACACCTTGACTTCGAATCCCTCACCCGAGAATATTGTATGACCGACTTCACGCTAGTTATCATTGCATTCAACACTAGAATCAACGTCAGATTTGAATTGATAAATTACCACCTCAGAAGAAACCTACTTTTGCCGCTTGCTGCAATTCTTGGGGCCGCCACGTCTTTTACGATCGCTGAATATCTCAACCGCACAAGCAATTCCATAGTTTCGGTAAAAAAGACATTGACGCATTAGGATCACTAAAATACGTTAACTTAGTACAAAACCATTCGGAGGGTGGTTGCTTTAAAAATAAAATAGAGTTCAACGCACATCAACAACTGTGGAGGAAGCGTTTCAGGGACATGTCTGATTATATTATACAAGCACACACAATATGCGGAAAGACCCAACAACCTCCGGAATACTTTTGCTAGAGCCAAATCTCGCGATTTGAGTCATACTCTCTTGCGGGATACAGAAGCTGGTTCCTGAGAGGCATCGATAAGGTTTGTGGTTTTATCCCGAGGAAGTGGAAGTTTTTTTTTTTGCAAGATTAACTTACATTCCCGGCAATTGCATGAATCTAGTATACCTTGATGATAATATCTTAAATCTCATTCGCAAAAAGGCTTGTTAGGGCCCGTATTTGTTAGCGCTGGAAAATAACTCGGAGGCAAGTAAAACACACCAATTGGTGCAAGCAGGCATCAACCCAACTATTTCCAATGGAAAACTATGTGAAACAACTCTGTCAACCGAATGACTGATGAAGATATCTGGTGACTTTGTATAACACCACTTTCGCCGCTATACTTGTTTTTTTCGCACACCAAGGCCTTCCCACAAGGTCGCCCGGACTACGATATGAGAACGATAAATAATTTTGACATTCCGGCCAATTCTCTTAATGAACAGAGTTGGTGCGGGCATTTGTCTCGACGATAACGGCGTCTGCTCCAACAGGAGCAAGAGGGTCACAGGATGAGAGCCAATGGTACTTAGCATTTGTTCTGGTCCATTCATGAAGTAAGGTCTGCATCTCCTCGTCAAATCTTGCTTCAGGATCTGCCACACCTTGAGGAGTGTTGCGGTTCGTCTTTGCATATTCCGAAAGACTTCGCATTGGACTTGGGAATATGCTTGTCAGACATCGATGATTAATCATTATGCGCTGTAGATGGGATGAAAACAAATTAATTCATCTTAACACCTAATTCAGAGCAAAACCTAACCAAAGTATGCCTCATCAATCCTGCACAACCTCCCTAGGCGGCCGGTGAGAAATTTCTTTTTTAGTTAGTGGACCCTGAGGGGTTCCTTCTGTCTGAAGATCTTTATATCTAGTTAAACTAATTCACGGCTATGCCAAAGAGCAACACTCTAAACACTCTTGTGTACGGTATTCTCGTATTATACTCTCTCTCAAGTACTGGACAAACTTAATAGCCTCCTGTGCGTCTGGCATCACCCGGTTTCTGAAAACAACGGCGAGAGTTGGGTTATGGTTAGGGCTAAGAGACATGACACACTTTTGAGCTGCAGAGTCCATCTGCCTGTCAAAATTAATGGGAATTGTCCTAGTACTGTATATTGGGATGCATCGGAAGCTGTCGTATGCATCTTCAGGGTGATGTAGATAACGTCCAATTTTCACCAGAGATATGCAGAGATTCTGGGCCAAAACTCCTTGAGGCCAAGCGCAACCCCAGCGCCCACAAATTTGGATTAGCGTTCTACAGAGTAGCCATCGGTCGTCTTAGTGGCATCAGCTTTGGTGAGATGCCGCATATTCTCGCCATCTCCAACGGCGAGTTGTTTAATACGGGAATCAATGGAGCGAGCGCCATCATGGATTGATTGAGATACCAATCCTGATAGTCTTATCACCAACCCTAGTGGCGGCTATATTCCCAAATTAGCAAACAATTTACACATTATGATAGCGGTAGGTAGATGAAAGTGGAAGCAGCAAATAGGCGAACAAATAGTTGGAAAAAGAAAAAAAAAAAAAAAAAAAAAAAAAAAAGAGGAAGAAAGCGAACGGAGCAAACCTACAACGAGTGAGATTCCAGCCCAGTCGGTATCCTCAGATGACAAACTGTTACGAAAAAGAGCGGAGAGATGAAGTTGTATTCGTTTTTCTCGGTAAAGAAGGAGAAAGAGTTAAAGTCCAAAGGACGAAAGACAAAAGGAAGAAAGCGATTGCTACATAAGGAAGCAGGCATAAAGTGATTATCGAATGCAGGTATACGTAAGGCATCGCCAAGAGGTGAACATTCTAATACAAACTAATAGACCCCCTTAAGGAGCAGTGTCGAAGGGGTGTGGCTGAGCACGGAAAGCCTAGGAATCAAGCATTCTTGATGGATCTGATCGGAAAAAGAAATGCTTGATGAAGAGGTGGACGAGCTATAGTAAGTCCAACTCAGGGGGAGAAAGGAATGTTGAGAATGATTAGCCTCGTTACCAGCGGAGAAAAGTGTTCTTGGGGTGAAGGGTGCTTGGTGAGAAAGGGAGGGGGAGAGAAAAAGGGGAGGGAAGAATCCTTTTCAGAACAGGAGGCTGGCAAAGTGAAGTCATGAGGGCAGGTGAAAACACAACGGTACCTTCTTGCATGCGAAAGACCGGTGAGATTAATTTTAAGCTCAAGGAGTCAAGTGCTAAACCTCATGGGAATACATCTTTGGCCCGGGCCCGCAATTGCTCGCCGGGTAGAATGTAAGCAGCATCCTTTCCTGTGATATCCGTTTGCTTTCTGAACTCGCTACTGTACTGCTTGAAACGTCCCGTCTAATCTTATCAGATAATCAATACCACTTTCCCGTCCCGTCAAAACGTCAAAAGGCTTGCTGTCATATACTTGTATCATGAGTGCAACCTCCGCTAAAAGTGAGATTGCATCGGCGTTAAGAACCCGCCTTGCTCTGTGGAACCGCCACGGTTCCGGGAAAACACTACGACACTACGGATAAGCGAACATAGGTATTAGCTACCGGTATTATGGAAAAATCTCCCACCTCCCAAGATAGGCAACCGACGTTCGTTATGGGGCTGTTTGCGGGAGTGTTATGTTTGGTCGGGAGGGCTAGATTGTTTCCTGCGGGGTATCATTATGGACTGCATGGAGGGCTGAGAACAGGCTGACCGGCCAGACCTACCTGTGCGGGCCATGCATAATGAAGACATATTTCCTGCACCACCTGCGCTATCGCGGCTTGCGGGTTTGTTGATTTGATGAAAAGCAAGCTTTCTTAGGGTGAGGGGGGCACTCGTAGGGCACACAACTGTTGACCACAGCCTTGTCAATAAAGAGATCC
Organism: Tuber melanosporum; assembly: GCF_000151645.1. Taxonomy (NCBI): domain Eukaryota; kingdom Fungi; phylum Ascomycota; class Pezizomycetes; order Pezizales; family Tuberaceae; genus Tuber; species Tuber melanosporum. The sequence continues at coordinate 9,146 of NW_003299043.1, forward strand.
CCACTTGCCATCCCTTCAGGTTTCCCGCAGCTAGGAAAACCACTCCCTCGTGAAAACTAACGCACGTTCAGCATTTGCACCACGTAGAGGTTCAACACCTCTGCGCTCCGCGCGCAACGTCGAAGTAGCAATCATGGCGAACATGTCTGTGCCCGTGCTACCACAGGAGTTGCTCCATATGATTTTTAGCAATGTTTGACCCTCCACTTTTGATTCTCTCTGTGGCCCGTTCGGGCGTGTGGGTTTGTTGCTGACAACAGGTGATTATCGGCTGAGGATCGCAGCTCAACAACCGTGCAGATTTTTACTCGTTATGCTTGGTTTCGAAGTCCTTCTATGCCACTGCCATTCGCCTCCTCTACAGAAAATTGAAGATCTCACATGAAACTTTTGAAAAGTCCTTTACGCCTTTGCACGCCGTGCTCAGTTCACGGCAACAGGAGAGGATATTCTGCTTGTCCGCCGCAGAAAAGCATGGGCTGGCGCGCAGCAACGGGAAGGGCCCTGAGTTCGGCAAGGCCCTGAGCAATTGTGGGGCGTTTGTCAGAGAGTTTGAGGCCGCGCTCCTGGTTGATGATGTGGAGGAGGATGCAGATATTGTGAAGGAGATCCTTGGGAGTGCGATAGACAATATGTCTCTTTTGGAATCCTTCGTGTATTCACCACCTTCCCCCGCCTGATGGCTCTCTTGTTAATCGCTGACTAACCTGTGACCGTGTTGAGCTAGCTGGGCCACCCCTAGCGACAGGGCGCTTTGTCGCACTCCCCGCATCTCTCACAGCCTGATACGCAAGCCGCGACTAAATTCACTTGCACTATCCAATATCATCGAGACCGATGCTCCATTGTTACGCCTCCACCCTCTCCAATCTGTGACCTTTATTCTCGACTCAAACTTTGTCTCACTAGCCCATCGTCTACTTTCATCTACGGCGGACTATGACATCATTCGAAAAATCCTCAGGACCTCCGCGGGAACGCTAAAGTCGCTGACTCTGATCTCTAGACCGGGCGGCCAACGACACTATGAGGATGAGAATCTGCTTTTCGGTGGCGGTGAGGGCGACCACAAGAGTGTTTTTAAGGAGTCCCCAGAAGGGGGGGAGGTTACTCACTTGAGCAGACTTAAATCGCTAACCTTGGTTGGGCGACCCTTTACAGTAAAGCGTTTGGGAGTGCTCACTCAGGCAATCAACTTCAACAACCTCCGGTGCTTGGAAATTGTCTCCTGTCCCGGCACCGAACTGCTCCTTTCCGCCATCACCCTCCCCGAGGCGCGTGAGTCGGGTATGGGTGCAGAATCTAATGAGGTAGGAGGGTCGGATACTGACTCAATGTCAGGTTCCAACGAAGAGAATGGGTCTGGGTCGGATTCGGATTCGGGCATGGAATCTAATAAGGTAGATTGGTCGGGTTTGGACTCGATGTGGGGTTCCGATGAAGAGGATGATCCCGGGTCGGGTATGGGTGCAGGGTGGGCTTCCGAGGGAGGCGGCGAGTCGGCTACGGGTGCAGAATGGGCTTCCGCGGGGGGGAACCGGGCGTTCCCAAACCTTCGGAAATTGGTTATAAGAGCCTCTCAATATGAATTCGGTAGATTCCTGAAATGCTTCCGCGGTCTCCAAGACCTCCGCTACGAGCTAGGATATGACAGGAGGACTTGGGGGTTACCGGAGGGCGGCCGTCGGCACATCCCCTGCAGCTTAAGCGTTGACTCGCTTCTCCTCGCAAGGATTTCTATGTTTCACGGACATACACTCCGGAAACTGACTATCTTAACACTCGACACGTTGCTATGCATTAGCGAAAGAGACCTGAGAGGGCTCGCTAGGAATTGTCGGGTGTTGGTGAAGCTCTGCTTTTCAGCGCGGCGTTTTCATTTTCTTTTTGTATTTTATTCCCATCCCCCCATCTATCTGTGCCTGGCTAACGGTAGGCTAGAGCACCAACCCGGTGAAAACACGTACACGCAGCAACCTATGGACGCTCTACCTCCACTTGGAATCAGGGTTCAGCGAATTTCAGGCTCGCAATTGCTTGCAGAGACTTCTGCTGATGATACCTAACCTGAAGACTGTGGGGATGTTGACAGGAAAACATAGTAATGAGCCATATATTTTCAGGGTTTGTCCGGGTAGAGTCTTGGAACGTGTCTTTGACGGGGATTGTCTGCAGAGCGAGTTCAGAGCTAGCAAGTTTGGAGATTAGAAACTTGAAGCCTAGAGGGGGGGGGGGGTTGTGCTAAACAGGATGGGCGTCAATTTTCTTCTTCTTTGACGGCTATCATTTACTCGGCGGGGACTATCGGAGCTGGGCGGATGGAATGGAACTATAGGCTAGAACGGAAATGATTAATCGAGCAGATTTCATCTTTTTTTTCTTTTTAAGTGAGACCATTACGACACTTGGAAAGGCGAGTTACGGGATGAGATTTGACGAACACGTAAAGCACATGATATTGTTGGCACAAAGTAAATTTCAAGTGCATGCGCTCGGCACCAAGCAAGGCAACAGTAAACATTGGTACAGTACCATCTCGAAATTTCTTCTCAGCGAAACCCTACATATTATTACATTAAATACACCCTCACACATCCATCCCGTGACATCCGCCTACCATACCAGTACTGTACAGTACCCACCACTTCTGGCATTAGTCTACACAATACACACATCCCAGCAACACGATAGACCACGCTTCTACAGTTGATAGCCCACCCGAGCGCAACAAACAACTCACCTCCACAGCCAGAACCAAAGGTAATGAGCCTACCACACCGTAATTAGCTTTGATGATAGAGAAACCGGAGACAGCTCCCAGAGCCTCCCCCAATGCGTGGGTGGGGGTTCCACCGACAGAGGAAGATGTCCCAAGCCCCAAGTCACGCGAACGTCAACTAGAGCGTGGGGCATGCGAACCGAACATCATACAGAGGGAGGAGGGTCATCACGTGGGTGCCGCTGGTGGGTTTTTGTACCCTTGAGTATGATACTTTATTATCATTGTGCGGTCGGGATGGGATGGGATGGGGATGGGGATGGGGAAAAGGGGGTTAACTGGAAAAGGACGTCTGAAGCTGCGTCGAGCGGGATATGCGGGGACCATCTTTTTTTTCTTCCTTCCGATTTTCTGTACTGTACAGCACAGTACAGTAGCGGCCGTGTTCGCCGTGGTGTCACGGTGGAATTTTAAATTCTTGTTGACCATGATGGATTGTCAGTTTCGGGGTCCATTTGGAAGACCACAACATTATCATATCATGGTTCTGGACTTGTGGGCGTTATGTAAGTACTCGTACAGTTGGTCCAGGCTGGACAACGTGATTTGTCATCTTTGTCGAGGGTGCTGGGATTATAAGTAGTGTACAGTACAGTACCGGTATCCTACACAGCGAGTTCGCTGGTGGTAATATACTATCGTAATTCGATTCCTGGTCGGGTGCGGGGGTTTTCCGATCCCGTTCATCTTTTGTAGCTACTGTGGTTTGTAGCTACTGTGGTTGGTGGCGGAAGGCCATTCCGGGATTGCAGCTGTCGTGCGCAGTGCAAGTGCAGGTACGATGCCGGTTCGGGGGGGCGTGGGGGGTCTGGGGGATGACGGCGCAATCAGCAAATTAGCAGTCAAAACATTGCTACCGTACCGGCACCGGCACAGTACTCTAGTACCCACTAGACTATGGATTTTCACCCCTTGTGCGTGGGGGGGGGGGGGCAGTAGCAAGGTTGAACCGGTGGTTCTTGAGATAAATTTACTGTACTCGTACTCGAGTATGATACTCGAATATCATGCTCGGGTGGTTGGCCAGACCCATCACAAAACGTGCGCCATCCAGTCCGGATCCGCCAGCGGTGATATAAAATAAGTCACGGGCACGGCAACCTTACCCACAGCCGTAAAATTCCATATTTCTATGGTGAGGGATTTGCCGACGGTTTGTCAGTCATGGCATCCCTGTGCTGCACAATACCGCTACGGGCACTCGTATCGTACTGTAGCCCAATGATATTATACGGTAGTGCTCGCCTTCACGTGTCAACCCACTACGGGTATCATCCGGCGCTGTCAGGTGCATTGCCGGCCGATCGCCGCCAAAAAAAGCCTACCGGGAAATCCCCCACCACGCTGCATGAATACCATTCTCTTCGGTCGGTCCCCGACCTCGCCGTCGTCAATCCCGGTGACAAAGCAATAATATCGCAAAAAACCTCGCCGAGTCATCTATAAGTTATTATACCCACCGCACCGCGCTGCACGTACTGTACCTACCGGTATTTAATTCCCTCTCCATTCCCCCTTCTTCTTCCTACCTACCTATTCACCCCTATCGCGAGTTCAAAAAAAAAAAAAAAAAAAAAAAAAAATTCTACGAAGAAGAAGACACACAAGATATAAAATTCCAAAAGAAAAAATGTGTCGGAAAACAACTTGCTCCAAGTGCTGTAAGTCGATTCATCTTCCACAGCGGTTGACTTGATTGTTTGAGTTTTACTAAAAAAAAAACGATTTCACGATACAGCTGGGACTACTTGGGTCGGATGCGGAGCGCACATTCCTCAAGTCATGGAACGGGTTCCGAAGAATCAGTGGTGTAAGTGTCCCGGTGGGGGTGATGGGGGGTACCCGCCTGGTGGGAGTTGGTGTTTGATTTCTTAAGGCGGAGCAGTGGGTATCATCATAAGTCATATCCTTTTTTTTTGGGGGGGGGGGGAGTTATTGTTGTTTGTCCATGAGTATGATGACGGTGGGCGTTCTTTAGGGAGTTCTTTGTCTGTATATGGTAGCATCGGTAGTCAAGTTCAAGAGTTTTTTATGTTGGCTCTCCTAAAGGGTTCCTGCAGCGGGTGGGGACATAAAGTGTTTAAGGTTGTCTCTGTGTAACTATCGGTGACTTCACTTCACTCCATCTTATCTCTCCTGCCCACCGATCTTTCACTACACGATGCCGACAACACCACCTTCGGCAGGCCACGAACCCGAAAGTATTACCCATCCATCATGGATCTGAAACAATAGCGGGAACATTGGAAAGGGCTCGGTACGGCATGTGGTGGGTTTTGGCGAGATTGAGAATGGTGGGGAGAGGGAGAAACCATTTACTCGAGTAGTGGGGTAGCGCAAGTCGCTGGGGTAAACTCGCTCGAGATTATGAGGAACTGGACTCGGTTTATTGGGATGGAAAAAGGGTCTTGCATACTTGCGGTTAGTTTGGTCTGATGTCAGCTGGCTTGGGTATTACCATTAACAATATCTAGAGGAGACGTAATCGAGCACATTGTTCATACACGATAATCGCTCGCGGGCCCTGTGCGGGCGCTCTTATCCTAAGAGAAGGTCACAAGTTCAGTGTTTCTGAGCGCGAATAGGTGAGCACCTTCCTCCGCTATGATGCACAATCGAGGATTAGGAACCATCCCCTCTCTTGGCAGGTTGTTGCAGCCCAATACCGTTGCCACATTTCATCATATCTAGCCTACAGTGCTTTCCCTCCCACGAACCTCCCATCCCAGCCGGGGAAGTAACGACACGAAAAAGGGAGATGGGGATAGAAGGGATATAGGTGAAGTACAATTCCTATTTCTGAGCTGCAAAGGTACCGGTATGCTTTTAGATCCCTCCTCGAATGTTTCGCAATAACCATTACACCACCCACGGGTTCCACTTTGTGGGGGAAAAGGGCCCCATTACCGGAGATTACCACCAAATCAATCCAAACAGGAAACGAAAGCAGTCGCCCTCAAATGTATCTACCACAGCAAAAGTTCCACAGAAATTCACCTCAATTGGGCATGGACATATCTCCCTCCTCGCGTCCTAAAACGAGTTAGCTAGCTAACTAACTGGTCAAAGCATGTAATCCCCACCTCACCTTGGTAAGTAACGGGGTGACTAGAAAAACCCATATAATAACCCCACCCTTCCCCCACCCCTCCCTCCCCCAACCCAAATATTTTCCGCCCCCCCCCCCACAGTCTTTGAACCTCACCTACCTTTTCCGGCGATAACAAAACCAACAATAGCGGGGGCAATATGGGAAAAATAAAAGTAAAAATAGGAGCACCCCGACAGCCCCCCTGGACCAGAACAACAAGCGAAGACAAACCCCCAGTCCTCCCGCCATTAAGCATAGGCCCCTCGCACCTATCAACTGCCTCCATCGCACCTTCGTCCACATCCACCTCATCCCCGGAAACCACCTCCACCTCCACCTCCGCAAGCACCAGCACCAGCACAAACACAACCACCACCACGCCCCCCACCTCAATACCCTCATCATCCACAGCTACAATCCCCGCAGCCCCCATAGAAGAGCCCCCAAGCACCAGCGTCAGCGCTACAACAAAGGCAAATGCAGAACACGAGGTCAAGGGCAAGGGTAAAGAGGGAGCGGAAGAAGGAGAAGAAGGGGAAGGAAGCTGCGAACCGTGCACACACTCTGTCAATTCAAGGATCGAGTGGGGCGATGGGCTCGCACCCGGGGAGAAGCGTGGCAGGGCGTCCGGCGGCGGCGCATGGCCAAAGAGGAGGGGATTCTGGAGGAGGGTGTTTGGCCGGGAAAGGGATATTAAGGGGAAGGGGGTGGCGGGTATGTGAGGGGTGTTGAGGGGAATTCTGGGCAAAGGAATTATATACACGGGGTGTGGGAATATTTTTTGTGTTTGTAGATTATCATATCAATTTTCTTTTTCTTTCTTTTTTTTTTTACCGATGGCCGTTGCTTCCTCTTGTATTTTTTGTTGAGTTTGGTCGGAGTAGCGGGGTTGGGCGTGAGGTAATAACGTGTAATATACTCACTCACGCACTTACACTAATGTACTTGTAACATTGTTCGTTCAACAGTACTATCCCCTTTCCCTTAGCCGCAAGTGCGAATAGAGTGTGATTGACGTCGTGCAATTTACAAACTTCCCATGGCTAGTCATTAGGGAATCAATCAAACCACCAAGGGGTTTGGTTTTTGTGAAAAGAAATACAAAGCCCCCCCACGCAGTATGATACCATGTCACATTCCTGCCCCCATGCCCCAAACCAATGTCTTTGGGTCGTGCGGAACAATTGATATCGTATTATACCAATACTGACCCGGTTTACTTCTGTGCAGCCGCACCGATGCAGTAGAGGCACCGCCTTCTCCGCCGCTTTGGGTTTCGGGGGTGTTTTCCTACCTTTCTTGGGATTTGGGACAACCCCCCCCCCCCCCCGCCAAAATCATAACACTCCGGGGGCCGGAAAGGGCACTCACCGCCCAACGTAACCCGCAAGAGTGAGGTCTTGGGGATCTCGAGCGGGGGTCCCTCCTAGCAGGCAACGGCCAACGTTGGCCGGGTGGTTTTCCGGGATGCGCGGGCTAATTATTGCAATACCTCACGTCTGATGAGCCGTTGTAGGGGATTTTCATTACTTATTATATTCATGGTAGGGAAGGGAGAGGGTCCAAGGGGGTTGATTTTTTTGTCCTGTCGGGGGGTCGTTTGGCTGGTTGGCCGGTTGGTGAAGTCGGCTGGTTGGGTGTGTTGGCGTACAGCACCAGAATGCTCAATATGTTCGCAGTATGATATAGTTGCACCCGAGTAAAGGAGGGCAAAGTAAGGTGTACCGGCATTCCATAATCCGTCCTACCCTATGGCATGTGGGGAATTGCTGGTTCTTTTAGATTCCCGGATTATCATTTGCCCCGCACATCATAAACCAAAGTGAACTTCATCCAAGGATTGAGTTTGAAGCGAGTGATGAGGAGTGATTGACCGGTGACTGAAAGGAGACGCTTAAAGATAGGATGTTGGTTGAGTGAGTAGGCGGGGTGGGAAAAGAATATATCATGCGGTGGGGAGTCGCCTGATAAGGGGTATTTATAAGATCTATGGAGAAAGATCTCCTTTAAATACATTATCTATACCCCCCCCCCCCCCCCCCCAAACGCAAGGGAACCCGTTTGGCTAGTGGAGACCGCGTGGGTAAAAACCGGAATTTCCCAAGCACATAATGCATACTCCCCTCCTTTGGGTTTAAACATGCCGTACCCACAGGTGCCTAGGCAAGGGTTCCCCCCCCCCCCTTGGCCTTTCCAGGACTTTACATCTTAAGGTGCCCATCCCGAAACCAAACCCTAAAACCAAAACAATCTTACCCCTCTGTCCCCTCTA
>NW_003299044.1:0-16998 GCF_000151645.1 Tuber melanosporum
GAAAGGATCACCAGTCGATAGCTCTTCTGCTGGAACTCCACGACCTGAGAGAATGTCGGGATCCGCAGTACCTGGGCCACCGGCCCCAGCCGCTCTGGCACCAGGAACCAGCATACTGGGAATGACTGAAAATCCTCTATCAATCTAGCCCATCCCTACTAGCGTTATGGTACTTACTAGCACCATATACAAAACTTTAGGTATGGACCTCTGTAGTTCATCACATCTTCATTCCATTCGGGGTTTCACTCGAGGCTTGCCCCGACTCCTCTTTTGCCCACCACCTCTTTTGTATATTTCATTAGGCTTTATTAGCCCATGCCAATATTTCCTCAAGATAGCATCATCGACCAAATTGGAATACAGTACTTGTATAATAGGTGTCCTTCTACTAAATTACAAAAGACCATAAGCCGGGTCTGCTGCAGGGTGTGCCTCAAAGGCGCATTTCACAGCATGTCCCTAATAATCCCTAGTCTCCGGTGGTTTCTGGTATGGGGTGGATAGCATTCTCCCGTCCTTACCTTACCGTCGTTCTTGCCAATCTCTACCGTATCAACCCAGCATCATGTCACATAAAAATTAAGAAACTGCAGCTCAGGAAACAATATGGGATTTGGAAATTAAATATATCACTGGGATTAGGATTATACCAAATACCTTTCAACAGTTCCATGTATGATACTACTAATAGTCATGGGAGTAGTCTTGGAAGTCTGTTGAGCAGGGCACCAAATGGACTTTTAACGCCGACAATTGGAAGTAGTCGCGGTGAAGAGGGAGGTTCAGGCAGTACAAGGGCATGAAACCAAATATATAAAGGAAAGCAAAGATGTGGATGTGTTGGGTCTTTTCGTACAATATGCTTTTATGCTTCAGGGTATTGGGGAAGATGAATATGACTGACATTACCGATATGGGACATTTTACGCCGGGGACTACGGCGCAAGTTTGGACAAGGACCGGACATGCGACATAGTGTCGTCCATTGCTATCCCCCCCCCGAGGATGTCCGACTACGCTGTTAAGAACACTGCAAACGACTATTTATGGACATACGGTATGGGTGACACAGGCTCCTCTGAAGGAACTCCTAATTGCTCGTTGCTCATCCTATCGATCTATCCTTAAATTTCGTAAAGTTGCATTTTGTTGCCATAGTAAAGCTATTCTTGATATCATATTGTAGGGATAATTCACAGAGAAGAGAGGAAGAAGGGAAACCCTTTCATCCAGTAGAATGTAAGGTTCGGAAAAGAACCTATAGATCACAGACCTGAACTCGCTTCAAATCTCGTGGGTGCAGGCGGGGAGGACATGTATACTCTTGGGTGCAAAATGGGTAGGGCCGCATAACTATCGTTCCTGTTCCAGGGTGACGCATAATGATCATGGAAAGGATTTTTGGATATGCATTGTTTACAACTGTTTGACACTTTTCTGCTTCCTTCACTCAACCAAAAAAATTCCCCACACCCTACAATCCTCTTACCACAATCCTCTTGCCACAATCCTCTCACCACAATACTCTCATTACAAACCTATCACTACAATCTTACAATCCTCTCACCACAATTGTCTCCTCACAATCCCCTCACTGCAGTCCTCTCATTATCTACCTCATTACCTCATATCACCACTACTATTCAATTATCTCAAGCGGTCAGTCTATACCATGGGCCTAATAAAAATGAAGAAAGTCTGAAGTAGTAGTAAATTCACAATCCCTGTTATGGGAGGGGGGGTAGGTCCGCTGTCACAGACTATTACATAGCTGAAACAAAATGCCAAGGCTTTCGGGCTGCAGTCAACTAAAGAGGGGTATGAAAAAATTTCTCTCTCTGATTCTCTCTCTCCCTAACAACAACCCACTCATCAACTTGCTTGCTCAACTCTCTCTTATCCATGACTCTAAACTAACAGGAAAAAACAGGAGTATAAATAAACTACAAATATCAGCTATCCTTCCTCTCCTCTTTTCCCCATAGCATTATCGCTTACACCCCTCACTCCATTTTCTCTCACGTGCTCTCGTACTAACAAAAGAATAACAAACAAACAACAGACTCCTCAATGAACCTCTAATATCCTCCTGTGTTCTCCTGCTATCTCTCATGCTCCTATTATCCACCTTGCTAACAATAATACAGGAACAAAGACTCCCGATGGCCTATAACTCTCCCGCCATTCATATCCTTCTGTACTGAAAGAGCTTTTCCAAAGCAAATGACAACAACTTCCACCACAACAAACCAAGTGGCAGGAGGAGAAAGAACAGGAGGGAGCGAATAAGTAGGTAAATGGATAAACAAGCAAACAAATGGACGAATAAATAAATGGACAAACAAACATAGTAATGAAAGAATTAATGTAGTCTTCATTATGGGTCCCTGTTTCTCAGGAGTGGGAATAAAATAACTTCGGTTAATCTCATTAACTGGGTAATAAAATCAGCCAAATTGGACCAAAACTGACAGAGATAAATTAATTTGAAGTTGTTGAACTTCAAAGAGCTATAACTTACTCAGTTTTGGTTCGATTTAGATGATTCCATTTTTAACTTGCAGTTAATAACCTGCACCTGGCGCCCCATTTGTCGGAAAGGGGCCACAGAACAAATGCTAGACAAATGTAGGAATGGACAGACAATGAATGAACAGACAGACAACAAACGGACAGACAGACAATCAACAGATAGACTGACAAGTAAGGAAATAAGGGACAAATAAATAAACAGTGGATAGTGGTGCAAGCAACAGGCTGAGTAGGCTCAGAATATATTGGGTGATAGTTGTGGTAGTTGTAGTAGTAGTGGTAGTCAGGATAGTTGTTGGCATGACAAGCAGCTATTTTCAACAGGGCTGACAGTTCAGTCAAAATTCTGGGCAGCCACTCAAGCCTGACAGCACCCAGGCAACAGGTTAAGTCTTGGCACAATCCTAGTCAAAGCCATGAGATGCCCTGAAAATCAGAAGTTATCTGTGAAGGACCAGCCTGCTTGTTGCTTTTTGTGGCTGATACAGGTAATAACACCATGATCCCAGTGCCATAAATCTCGCTTAAACTGCTAATTAAATGGCACCAGCTGATCAATCACCACAATACTCATATCTCTTCAATTATTTCACATTTGATTGCCTTTGGTAAGACCATCTATCCAATACTTTATCCAGTTCACCAACCTCCTTAGTCCAATATATTCCTGCAGATATATCAATTCTTCTCTAATATTACCCAACACTATTAATTTATCCAACCATGATGGTTTAGAGATAGGTAATTTAGATTATAAACTAGTACTTGGAAGGGATCTTTTAAACAAGATACTCAAGTAAGTCTAAGAGATTTAGTTTCAAAAATGTTTTATTGCTTAAATTCACAAATTGCTTGGTGCAAGCGTGGCCAATACCACCAGATGCCCAGACTGGACCAGGCTTTGGTTTTGAAAAGGTGCTTTCCTGTGGTCCGGCCAGTCCGGCCACAGCCAAAGCCAGACAGACTGGCCGCATGGGATCATTGCTACTATCCAATAGCCCTTTTGCCACATTCCCCTAATTTAGCAGGAATCTACACATCAAACACTAACATTACAATGTCACAATCCTCAACATGGCAAGGTTAATACTAGCAAGTATACAGCATTCTGGTACTTGCTTTTCTAACTTTCTTTAATCATGTTGCTGGATTTTCTTCAATATTACGCTTACCCACTTGCGACAATCGGTACCACCATTTTGCTTGTTGTGAATTTGAGCATCCACCCATGGGCAATGAAAATAATCCTGCAACCCAACAATGCAGCTCCACATTGCACATCCAATTTCCTAAAGTCTCATGCATGCAGTCCCAAGAGTCTCACAAAGAGAATAGAGAATAAAAATGGAAAGACTGACTTGACCCAAATACAGGTAATGGAGGAAAGAGAGACAGAGCGGATGATGAATAAAAAAAAAAAACAACTAACAAAAGGAAAACAAACTGCTTTTTATCCTTCTCGGAATCATGCCAATCCACTTCCACATACTTCTAGTATCTGTCGTATTCTCTGTCACATTCAATTTCATTAAGGCTCATTGTTTTACTTTAGCCAAGAATAAGACAATTCAGCTAAGAGTATGTTCTGACCGAGGATAAAGTTTGGTATTTGCATATGCAATGAGTAAGGTGTTCAAATGGAGTTGTTGCAGGTATTGTCGCAGATTATATGTGATGTGTAGGACAAACCGGTAGTCAAACATAGAGGTGTCAGAGTAGTTAATAGGCCAAGAGGGCTAGAGTTGTGAGATTATTGCTATAAGGAAAATATGCAGTAAACAGTCAAGAAATATTTCTGTCCAACCCTGATCTCATCAATATTTAGGATGTCTTTCTCCCTACTTGCACGATCCCTATTGGGGAACAACTCAGCTAGTAACTTCAGGGTCTGTCTTGTGGTGAGATTTGACAATACCTTCTTAGTCCATCGATTCAAGCTACTGTTGTCTTCCTCCTCTCACACTTCCACCTTCCTACTACTGGTCAGATCTCCTCAGCTAAGTAACGCTATCTCTCAGAAAACAAGAGACTACATGATAGAGACACAGTAATATGACAATGGTTCAGTACTGGTCGGGTTTGCACTAGGGCCTCAAGTCCTGCCTTCCTTTTTCTCATCTGTCAAGTCCGCTGGTATCCTACTACTGCACCCTCCTTTACTACCCTGGGTAGCTTCTTTGGCCATTCCGGACAGATGGCTTCAAACTCTCATTTCACCAATACTTCCTACTTACAGCAGGCGCTCTTTCCTTATGGTTTCTCCTACTCATGTGTATAGGCTATATGCCCAACACCTACATTTATGTTACCTATACAGTGTATCTATTCATTATTTCGACTTTACAGGCCTGATCTGTCCCATAGATTGAGCCAAGAATCTTGTTGTCATAGGTAAGGGGTTAGTTTCAGCTGGTAGTTTGGAGTTCCCTGGTTTTAGTTTTCTTCTGTTCAGTAGGGGGTGTATTGTTAGGATGGGAGATTTCCTTGCTTTGAAGAATGAGTTTCTAGGCTTTCTGCCTTTACTATTTGTAGATAGCTATATAGGAAGCTGGCAGGGAAGTTTTTTTTAAACAAGGACTGGTTGTGTATCAGTGACTGTAGGCGATATCCACTGGCATTCAAGTCACGAGTTCTGCAGATCGGACACCTGACTGCTGGTGAATCACCTTTCTAGTGTCATAGTTTTTCTTATGGTTGCTTAAGAAGAATAAGGTAGGGATGAGGTGTGGATCTCCATATTTGTAACGATCCCTCTTTGGATAGTTAGTTCTTGGCGATGGGAAAGGATACTTCTCTTCTTCTTTTTTTCTTCATCTTATGATAGCACTAGGCCTCTGCCTCCATTACTGATAGTACAAGACCTTTGTCTTCTATCAGAAACCTCTATTGCAAGCTTTCTCTAACTCTTCTCTCGTGCCGAGCTTACTTCAGCGTAACAATAAACGTTGTGATAATAATAAAGATCATAAAGGTGTTTTATATTCATTAAAGTAATAAGTAGGAAAGGTTCTTAGAACAAAGCGTGAAGAACCTATCCTCCTTGGCCGCATTGACCTCCTTATATAATATTCTTCCCGCCTGTAGTCATATGACCTAAAGTGGTCACATGTGCAAAACCAAATCATAACAAACTAATCATGTGACTGAAGTGGTCACATGTTCAAAACTCATGACCTCATAGCGAGGTCATGTGCAAAAACTCATAAACCAATCATAATACAATAAACCAGTCATATGACTCAAACGAGTCATATGCACAAGACCCATGACCTCATAATGAGGTCATGTGCGAAACATAAATCATATCCGTAAGGCAAACCCGCAATGCATACTTGCAAGGCACACTTGCCAGGCGTACATCTCATGACTCATAATTGAGTCAAGTGTAAAACATAACAAATCATAATATAATAAGTCATATGACCCAAATGAGTTATATGCGTGAAACAATAACATACCTATGACTCATAATCCTGAGTCATGTGAAAACCTTTTCCTTACCAAGCTGCATTCATGACAATTAGTGCTATCTGGTAGGACCCTTGGACTTTACATTACATAGAACCGGTGAAACAAAATGATATAAAAAAATTTCACCTTCAGTACAAACTCTTCACGAAACCACTCAAGTTCTTTCCTATACTACAAGTTGAATCAATACTTTATACACACTTTGGCCACATTACATGAGAAGAAGGTTTCACTTACAAGAGGTAATGTGAGTATAATATTAGCCTCACTATCAAAAGGGATAGTAATGATAGGAACTCTCTGAGCTATCAAGTTATCAAGGAAATGGATAAGGTATGGTTGTTATCTGTTGAAGAACTAAGTACAGAGAAGAAAGATCATTATAATAGTTGAGGGAGCAAATATTAAGCAGAAGCTAACTCTAGTGTAACCAGTGTGAGTACTCTGTTAAGGATTTTGTTTTATGTTTTATTTTAAGTATTGTTTTAATACTCAGTTCGTTTTAAGTATTGTTGAATACTTAGTTTGTTTTATATTGTCATCGATGTAACCAGTATGGGTACTCAGTTATTGGTTTTGTTTTATGTTTTGTTTTAAGTATCGCTTTAATACTTGGTTTGTTTTAAGTATCATTTGAACCTTAGTTTTGTTTTATGTTTTGTTTTAAGTATCACTTGGATACTTGGTTTGTTTTAAGTATCATTTGATACTTGGTTTTGTTTTATGTTTTGTTTTAAGTATTGCTTTGATACTTGGTTTGTTTTAAGTATCGTTTGATACTTAGTTTTGTTTTATGTTTTGTTTTAAGTATTGCTTTGATACTTAATTAGTTTTACCAAAGTGTATGGATTAATACCTTTGATTAGTTTCGTTCATGCTAGACATGAACAGATTTGTGTATTTAAAGACCGCCTGTTTCTACGACAGAAAAGGCAGACTTCGACAAATAGTATTTCAATATACTTAGTTGAACGGTTACTTCTTTGTTCCCCAGTACGACATCAAAGCATCTCTTAGTTCTCAGCTCTCGCCTCCTCTCTGGAAGAGCAGGCTACCTGCCAACTATCGTATCTATTACCAATAACGTGATTCACCTTGCAAACACATTACATTTTTTTGATCTCAGCAAGTGGTTAAGAACCTGTCCCCGGATTTAGGCCTGATCAACCTAGCGGTATCCACCTCAGAACGTTAGCGGAGAGAAGCGGTAGAATCACAGCACATTCGGCTTCGTCTCAAATCCAAGATAGAGTCTTTGACGACCAGGAGTGGGAAGCAAATCCCATGGCAAGACCTTACAAGAAAGAAACAACCCCAGTACTCTACTAAGGTACTGGGCAAACCAGCAAACACAGAAGACACACAAGCTCCAGGAGAATTCCCCTCTACTCCAGCCTAGAAGCCTTCCTTTGAACCTCCAATCGACCCCGAATCCAGTAGTGAATCAGACATGGCTAGTACTGGAGGAGGGCCCTCTGGAGGAGGAAAGTCTCGGGCTCGGCCTGAAGAAGAGGAAGTACCTGAAGCGTTTGTGCCTCCTAAGTTTAAACTCCACCTCCCAGCAAAGTTTATAGGAGAAGGAAAAGACCTCAAACCTGAAGCATTCTACCGAGGGGCGACAGAACTTACACACTATCTCCTCCTGCAAGGGAAAGATGTGGAAGACCCTACAACTGGACTATATATTGGATCATTCTGTGAAGGAAAGGCAACCGACGCATACCACCAATGCTATAAGGATTATGGCAGAAATGTGAGATTAAGAGGATCTACAGTCCTTGATTCTCTGAAAGGACGATTCCAATCCTCTATCACCAATGACCTCTTATACAACAAATTCAACCAACTCCAGCAAGTTAATGGAAAGCATGTCAAGAGAATTACAGATGTAGCTACGGATCTATTGATGTATAAGGACCGAATGAAGAAAGGAACCATTTCCAACTACATCCTTAAGCAACGATTCTATGATACTATGCACCCTACCCTCCGACGAGGTAGAACCACTCGAAAAAGACGACGACGATATTGCAATAATAATTGCAAGAGCAGAACGAAAGGATGCAATTCTCCATGAGACCAAGGCATACAAAACTCAGACATCCTCTAGCAGGCATAGCCAACCACAACACAAACCCTCCAGCAACTCTGAAGACGTTACCCCACGGGTTTTAAAGAAAAAAACCAAACCCTCCAAAGAATCGAGACGGCAGAAAGGAGAATGTTTTGAATGTGGAAAAACAGAACACATAGCAACAAACTGCCCTACGAAGAAACGGAAAGGAAAGGCGATTAAGCAAGAAGCATCGGCCAACAATATTGAGAGCAATCGCAATAATGCTCAATCCAGCGAATATGAGGAAATCCATATCAGGTATATCGATGTGGAGTGCAACAGTGTCCAACCTCTGGCTACATTTAAAGCACACACCATCCTAGAAGGTACTATTCTGATCAATGGTAAGAAGGCACGAGTCCTATTGGACACTGGTGCAATCGGAAGAGACATGATCGGTAATGCCTTTATCTCTGTTCATGGACTCCCAACTCGAGACCTTAACCAACCCATACCAGTCAATATGGCAGTAAAAGGGTCACGATCAACAAGCCATAAAACCTGTAGCGCAACTATCTGACTTGGCTCTGCCATCCTACCCCCCCAGGAGATGCTAGACAGAAACCTAGCCAAATACAACACACTTATAGGAATGCCATTCCTGAACTACTACAAAGCCATAATCAGGTGTGGGGAATCAACCATCGATTTCCCATATCAGAAGGTAAGAGTCTTATGCAAGCCAACAAGCGGAGAGTACCGAGCTGCAGTCTGTGAAGCAACTGCCCAACACCTATTGGATGAATACTCTGATGTATTTCCTGATCAGATACCTCAAGAACTACCAACTATGAGGGAAGTGAACTACCATATCCCCCTCCGAGACCCCTCTAATCTTAAGAACCAACCCACCTACTCTATCCCTGACGTATACAAAAGCTCACTATGTGACTGGGTCAACCAACAATAAAGAAGAGGAGTCATCTACTGAGCAGAAGCCCCAAGTGCCGCTCCTATGTTTGTTCAACTCAAAGCAGATGGCAAAAGAATCCGCCCCTTGGTTGACCTCAAACTTTGAAATGAAAACACAGTTATGGACAGCTCCGCTATCCCAAATCAAACACAGATCCTAAATGCAGTTGGACAGGCTAGTTTCCGAAGCAAAATTGACCTAAGCGATGCCTACTTCCAAAAAAGGTTAGATCCGGAATCAGAACGCTATAACAGTTTCAAGACACCTTTCGGAAGTTTCATTAGCCGAGTTATATTACAAGGTGATATGAATGTGCCCACCACCTTTACACGAATTATGGAAAATCTCCTAAGCGAATACCTCCACTATTTTGTCTAGGTCTACATTGATGATATTCTCATCTTCTCGAACACCAAAATAGAACATGCCTACCATATAGGTTTGGTTTGTATCAAACTAAGGGAAGCTAAGTTCTACGCTAGCAGAAACAAATCAATTCTATTCGCTGATAAACTCGATATCCTAGGACATGTTATGGATGATGAAGGAATACATGCAGCCCCTGGAAAAATATCTTGTTTAACAGAATGGACAACACCCTGGAATCAAAAGGAACTCATGCAATTCCTAAGACTAGTCAACTATATCTCCCAGTTCCTACAACACCATACCACTGTAACAGCACCACTCACGGACCTTACCGGCAATGCAGAATTTGCCTGGACCCATACTCATGACCAAGCCTTTACCAACATTAAGGAATTGATTAAAAACGCCAATATTATACAACCTATCGACTACAGTAAACCAGAACTGATATAGCTGATTACTGATGCATCGGATATTGGAGTTGTAGCATGGGTTGGACAAGGAGCCTCTCATGAAATGGCAAGACCGGCGGCATTACGCAGCAGAAAGTTTACTAACTCACAAATGAATTATGGGACAACGGATAAGGAAGCCCTTGCTGTGATTGATGCTCTTGCCGCTTTCAACCACGTTCTAATGGGCAATACCTTCACCATTGTCACCGACCACCAGCCCCTAATTAACCTTAAAACCGAAAAGATCCCTGGAAGGAGAAGAACGCGATGGATTGGTGAAATCAGCAAATACGATGCAAGAATCATCTATACCCCTAGACGAACGAACTATTTAGCTGATGCTCTCTCCCGCCTATATGAGAATTAAGACCTCACAGACCCCCCTCTTATTTATGACCACACAAGACAAAGCGAAGACAGCCCTGACGACACCTTCTATGAACAAGAACCATCGATGGCTACTGCCAGCTCTGCTGCTCCCTCCAATCCTTTCTCTCACACTATGTACAGAGCTGCCAGAACTGAACGAGGAAAAGACATTGATGACGAGTGGAAAGACAATTGCACCCTCCGCAGTACACCTCCTCATGAGCTTGAACAAAGCAGACTCCACTGGTCCCATTGTTACCTCAATAACTGTTCCTTTTCACCAGACTGAGGATTAAATTTCGGCAACAGATACCTGCGACCGTACTATATGCTTGATGATGATTCTAAAGACACCAGTTTCGATACCGCAGAAGAAGCAGAAGAGATAATAGACGAAGATAGATTGACCCAACCTCCCCTTACTCTTAATCCTGTCTCAAGGCGACACCAAGGTCTCAAAGAACTCGAACAAGTAGTAGCCTACGTAGATGAAATGTCTTACCTATACCCTCTGCAGTCAGCCCCGCCATCCTTTCCTCCCATACCCGATGCATGACCACTATATGGTGGACCCTTACGAGTATACAACAATGAAACCATCATTTCTGTCATGCCTCCTACCATTCCTGAACATCGCAGACAACTTTATGAAACCTTTGAAGAAGAGGAAACTCCTACCGAACCGACAAGAGGATCTCTAATTGAGGATGAACGAGACATATAATCAACTACGGTAGAATTAACCTCCTCTTTTCGAAGCCAAAGAAAGCAGGATATCGCCATGACCCAATCTACATAAAAGCTATGGATAGCTCCAGATATGGTGACCTCGCACCCTACAACATATCCAATAGAATGGTCTATACCAGTACCCGTTACGGTGAACATTGCCTATGCATTCCAAAAGGCCATATGTTCAATGGAATGACTATTAGGGAATATGTCATCACCGAAATCCACAACAAAGGACACCATAGTGCGGACTGCAACCTCCAATATGCCTCTGAATAGGTTTACTGGCCTGAAATGCGAAAGGACTTCCGCGATTTCGTCAAACAATATGAACTCTACCAGGCAAATAAGGAATGAACGCAGCTACCTGAAGGGAAAGTGCAGACCCTCCAGCTACCATGTGAAATACTCGAATCCTATGCTATTGATTTTGCAGGACCATTCAACAAGTCTGCCGGATATGATACTATCTTGGTAGCTGTGGATCGATTTTCTGGATACACATGGCTCATACCAATGAAGGTTACCGATTCCTCCAAAGACACCTGAAATAACCTTCGACGATACCTATTCACCCCCAATGGATACTCATTGTCTATTATCAGTGATGCTGATCCCCATTTCACCACCAGATTCTGGAAGCAAACCATGACCTCCCTAGGAATCAACCACATTATGGCTGCCCCTGGACATCATGAGACTAATGGCCAAGCAGAACGAAAAATCCACAAAGTCAAGACCAGAATTAGGAACATGATCAATGAACGACAAACTAACTAGGAACTAGCCCTTGTTGAGCTGGCCGCATATATCAATGCCGGATTTTCAGACACCTTGAGAATGTCTCCATACAAGGCAATCTTCGGCCGTCAATACCCTCTCCTACCTACAACTCTATTCAAGAACTCCTCAGTTCCTACCTCCGATGACCACCTAAACCGCTATCAAGCAATTCGGAATGACGCCTTCCAAGCTGTTAAAGCTGCCCGATTCCGAAGCACTACTACTGCTCAGAAGCGACAATGCAAAACAAGTACCCTATTCCTCCAGGTGATATGCTCATGGTACATGGAAATATGTTCATTACCAATGTTGGATGCAGCAAGAAATTACAACCTCGATGGCAAGGACCTTTCAAGGTCTTATCCTTTGACAAGCATACAGAAAACTACACAGTCCAGATTGATGGAGGCTTGTACTGCCATAACACTGCAGTCTTCCATACCTCTGCTGTCAAGCAATTCCACCCAAATGACGACTCCAAGTTCCCTGGAAGAACCCACTCTCAACCTGCACCTATCATCATTGATAAGAAAGATGAATGGGAAGTTGAAGAAATCCGTGACCACCGCCTTTGGCATGGAAATGATCAGTTCCTAGTCAAATGGAAAGAATATCCAACGAGTGAGAACAGCTGGGAACCACTAGAAGGACTAGAGCACGCCATGGATATGGTGAATAATTGGTGGAAATACAACATGCCAAACGAATCCCTCCCCCCAATGATCAATTACATCACCATGTACTGGACACCAACAATGCCAGAAACTGAGCGATGGCATGCAGAACTCGAAACTAGGAATGAGTTTTGGGTACCATACTTTGAATCAGAATTTGAAAGCAGCAATGAAGAAAACCAGGCTATGGAACAAGCTCTCAATAACCTTATCTAACAAGGCATCATCCATCCGAATACCATAACGATGTCAAACTATGTGGAACTCAATGTGTGGCTGTGACAACAGATTGTGGGACTGTTGTTGAACCGTGATATTATCCAACTTGAAGACTACTTCGAAATCCTCTGGATAGGCTACTGTCCTGATTGCGACCATGCTTGGGTTGATGTACAGCGCGAATCTGGCATTCGTAACTGCTGTGATTTGCAATTTTTTGAGTCTAAATGTTTTCTTAGAATTTCTTCTTGTCCCTGGTGTGATACTTACGATGAACAATTCATAGCGCAAACTGAAGCCTTTAGTTTCTCAGACTCCGCTTTTGATGATTATTAGGTTTTGTCTGTTTAAACAGTTGTTTTGTTTTGGGGAATGTAACTGGTATGGGTACTCGGTTATTGGTTTTGTTTTATGTTTTGTTTTAAGTATCGCTTTAATACTTGGTTTGTTTTAAGTATCGTTTGATACTTAGTTTTGTTTCATGTTTTGTTTTAAGTATCACTTTGATACTTGGTTTGTTTTAAGTATCGCTTGATACTTGGTTTTGTTTTATGTTTTGTTTTAAGTATCGCTTTGATACTTAATTAGTTTTACCAAAGTGTATCAATTGATACCTTTGATTAGTTTCGTTCATGCTAGACATGAACAGATTTGTGTATTTAAAGACCGCCTGTTTCTACGATAGAAAAGGTAGACTTCGACAGACAGTATTTCAATATACTTGGTTGAACGGTTACTTCTTTGTTCCCCAGTATACCCTCGAAGCCCCCTTTAGTTCTCAGCTCTCGCCTCCTCTCTGGAAGAGCAGGCCACCTGCCAACTATCGTATCAATTACCGATAACGTAATTAGCACCTTGTCAACACGTTACAACTAATGTGACAGGATTTTGCACAGGACTCAATTATGAGTCATAAGTTTCATGCATATGTCTCACTCAAGTTATATGACTTGTTTATATTATGATTTGTTACATTTCACATATGACTCGATTATGAGTCATGGGTTTTGGGCATGTGACTTGTTAGAAGACTTTTTACAAGACTCATAATTGTGAGTTATTAGGGTTAGTGTTGGCGCAAAGAGCACTTTATAAAAAGATCGGTACAGCTGAGTGGGATAGGCTTTTCATGCTTTGTTCTAAGTAATTTCCTTAATTATTACTTTTACAAATAAAATATCCTTACACTCTTTATCCTGACACATCTCTCACAAGCCTAATAGCCATAACCCTATACAATTCAATGATAGGAATTGCTCAATTGAGTATTGGTAACATATGTCAAAGAGCTTAAGGACTATCGAGGAAACAGAAGATATCTATCAAGAACTGGTATCATTACCCATTACTATATATGAACAGAGACTTAGGATTGATACATATATTTTGTTTTAACTATCGTTTTGAAAATTAATTTGTTTTAAATATCGTTTAATAGTTAGTTTTATTTTATGTTTTGTTTTATGTATTGTTTTAATATCTAAGTTATTTTACCAAACTATATTACTTGATGCATTTAATTTGTTTCATTCATACTAGATATGAACAGATTTGTTTATTTAAGACTTACTGACTCTATGCTAGAAAAGGTAGAATTTGACAGATAGTATTTCAATATACTTGGCTGAATGATTACTTCTTTATAGTTTTCCCAGTGCATCTTTGAGGCCTCTTTTAGTTCACAGCTCTCATCTCCTCTCTGGAAGATCAGGCCACCTATCAACTATTGCACCCATCTTCGAAATGTAATCAGCATCTCGCGACTATGTTATATCTGATATGTATTAAGAAGACTCAGGCTGAAATCTTTAGTATAAATGGAAAGTATCTAAAAAGGCTCAGTAATATTCTTTTCATTTATGACCACTAAAAACTCACTAAAGAGGACAATAAAGATATCATAATAAATATTTGGAATAGAGTAATTTACTATTGTTAAGATCTCTTCTTCATTGCTTGATGATTTCTGTAAAGCTCAGGAGGCACTTTGATATTTATATTCTACATCTGACTGTTTGCCATGTGGACTACCTCTAAATAATATACAACTAAGTACTTCTCTCAAATCTGTACCTAACTATCCATGGTCTTAACAAGTGCAGATAGTATTTAACTCTGCATTCTTTCACCTCATCTTCATACTCTTTGATAATAAAATCTTCACTGCCAGAAATGCACTTATAGCTTCTAACCAATGGTCTCCAATTTATACAATCAGTTAGACTTTTTTCTGAAACCTCAGTCTACTTATCTATCATTTCAGTAGTCTCTTCCAAATTCACAAAGTAGCTAGCTTATGTGTTGAGTACCTGTGCATAATGCAGGCTTAGTAGATAGCATGCTAATACATTATGTCTATCACCTATCAGGTCTTCTGAGTCTGAGCAACTTCCCCTCAGTCCGCCTCACCTCTCAGAGAATCACCTCTAGAGGGATCCTGTTTCTAGGTCCAACGAATATACAGCAGCCTTCAGATAGCTATTGGTGTAATTTCTATCTCCTATATTCTCTAGAGTACTGTAGGAGTAGTTGCACATTATTGTGAGAAAAACATCCTGTTACCTTTAGCCCATTATTCAGATGCCTAACTTTAAAGCCTAGTAACTTAATGTACCTCTGACAGATTTCCTCCACTCTACTTCTCTGAGGTAGCCTGAGGTCTTCTCTCATAAATCCTACAAACATCTTCCCGTTAGACAGATGACAGAGACCTAAATAGTATTATGAAGTAAGCTTCGTTGAAATAAGATTATATTAATAGGAGACAATTATTTGAAATTTCACTAAGGATATGTGGGCCTCATATGGGGACTGGAGAGGTGTGTTGGCAACTCCAATAAATGAGAGTCTGGACACAGTTACCCTACTGAGGAGTCTGTATCTCCTATACATTAACTGAGCCTGTCTCAGTAGAAAACTCACTCTCGGGCAAAGTTGTTGTTAGCAGAAAAGTACATGGCAACCAGAGTGACCCACAAAAAATATTTTGAGATAGCATTAGTTTTATAATAACACAAATTTTAAACTACTACTATATACTCAAAAGAAATTCAATAATTTATTTGAATGCTATACAATTTAGTTTGACACTTCCGCTACAATTCTATGAACTTAAACCTTTTAAAACCAACTAAACTACATACCTTTCCTTGCCTTTTTGTTTTTAGACCCAAGTGGACGGCCTCTTCTCTTTGGACTATTAGTTGAACTCTCACCTTCTATACTTGAAACAGCTGCTTTATCATTGTGCTTATTTCCTATGTCTTCTATGGTTCTAGTAGTTGGCCTTGAGTGAGATGTAGTTACATTACCTGATTGCTTGATTCTTCCAACTTTGACTAACTGAGCTTGTTGAATAATATCATGTGAGGACTTGGTATATAGCCATGTAGATTGAATATGCTCTGAAGCATAAGAGCTGTACTTACTCCATATATCAAACCGCTTCTCAGGCTTCAAACCAATTGGCTCCAGCTCTCTTGGTCCTGGAGTACTCATTTGTTCCAATATTATCCCTGACTTAGGAAGATCAAATCACTTCTACTCATCTAGTGGAAGATTCTTTGCCAATACAGTACCTGAAAATTCCTTAAGAAAAAGGAAGTTATGAAAGCCTTGAATTCCTTTTAGTAGCTTGAAGAGTAAATTAAGTGATTTTTCCGATTCAAAGAATACTCCATGATCTGCTCTATTATTGAAGAGATTAACAGGTTTAATCATATCATTGGAGGTAGAACTTGCAACAGGTGCACTATAGTCCCATGGAGTCCAGATATTCTTTCTTGAAGTATTGTACTTAGCTATTCCAAATCCACCATCTACTGAGTTTCTAGTGTGACCTTTAACTTGAAAGCAGAGTTCTACACTGTCTGTCCACCCCTGTTGGACTAACCAGCAGAGATACGCTGCCATTGTCTTGTTCTTATTTTGGCTTCTACAATTATCTGCCTAAAGATATATATAGAACTTCATCTTACCTCCAGATGTCAAGTAATAGTGAAGGAGAGATACTACCTGATTTGGGCCTTTTGGTTGCTGTGCCTCAGTATATAGTAAATAGTGATGCTGATTATATTTCTTATTCTCATCAACAATTTCAAATGAATACAACTTAAAAAATGAAAAGAAGTACCATTGACCAGGCTGTTGAGGGAGCTTTGGTATCTCAACTACCTGCTGGAAATCAAATGAATAGCAAGCTGCATCATTTGGATAGCATGTCGCTTGTAGGATAGTGGCCTCATAAAAGTCTCTACACTCTCGATATTCCTTACGATGCTGATCAAGTTCCTTTTGAGTTTGTATTAGCTTCTCATCATGTGCAATCTTACCTTGCATTCTGTTAGTTCCCTCGTGAGAGTG
>NW_003299045.1:0-5887 GCF_000151645.1 Tuber melanosporum
AGGATGAGTGTGGATGTTTCGAAAAGATTGAGTGTAGATTTCAATGAAAACCAGAGCAAGAAGAGGCTTTTTGCACAATCCAGAAAGCTATTATAGAAAATGTTGTTTACAGTGGTGATGAAATGAAGCAATACCATCTGATGACCGACGCATCATTACATGCAATTGGTGGTATGCTTTTCCAATTGCCAAGCAGTCCTACCTGAACAAGTATGTCTATAGCTAGAAAAAGTGATATGAAAATCATTTTGTTTATTTCGAAGAGACGGTTACCAGCTGAGACAAGATACTCAACGACAGAGTGAGAAGCTTTAGCTGTCTTGAGGTGCTTGGAAGAGGTTTTCTGGCTGGCTTTGGGCTCTCCCTTTTCTGTTAAGCTATATACGGACCACCAAGCACTTGAGGGACTACTACGAAAAAAAGATGCCCAGGGAAGGATAGTGCGATAGCAAGTTCAATTACCAGATTATGATGTAGAATACATACATGTCCCTGGTATGGAGAATGTGTTGGCAGATAGTTTAAGTCGAGTGAGATATATCGAGTCATCAGGAGATGAGAATGAAGTTGATTGTTGTGAGCTTAGTGGGGAGGGATTTGTTGTGAAGAAAGAAAAGGAGACAGTAATGGAGGAGTGAAGAGAATGGGTAAAAGAAGGGTGGTATGGAAGAGTGGTATTCTTTAAGTTATTTGCAGATCTGGAGTGATTCCTGGATGAGGATGGAAAACCATTGAGAACAGAAAAAAAGGTGAGCGGTTCAACATATGTCTACCGCATATCGATTGATGGGGCAAGCAAAAGATTAGACCATGTTGGATCCACTGGGGAATCCCATGAAAATACCGTAGAGACTAATATATGTCGAGAAAAATGGGAAAGAGGCTTTCTGTATACAATAAGATGGAGTAGCAGCAATTCTCTACCATCTGCATGACTGTCATGGATATTTTACAGCTGGTATCCTTACTCGGAGGTTGAATGGCCGCTATTATTGGCCGACATTCATAAAGGATGCAAATACATTTTGTGCAACTTGTCCTAATTGCCAGATGATTGGGCCTCTAAAGCCATCTGTCAGTCATATGACTGTTATCCATCTACAACCTCTTAATATGATGGGTTTTGATTTCATTTGCCGGTTCCCTGAGACACCAAGGAGAAACAACTATATTGTTCTCGCCATTAACTACTTTACATGCTTTCTATTTCCATAATGTGTTCCTGACAGCCAAGGAAAATCCGCAGTATCATTGCTTCTAGGTATTGTTAAAGAGTTTGGATGGCCCCGTATGGTATACACAGAGAATGGTGCCCACTTTGTTGCTGGACAATTTGCGAAGACATTACGCGATTTTCATGTCTCCCATTTTCCCGTATCCAAGTCACATCCCCAATCGGTTGGACTATCTGTGTGATATGTATAGTTACTAGTCAATGGTTTAAAAGTCACAATAATGGCCAACAAAGCAGTACAGAGTGATTGGGATTCATTTATCGACTCTGTGGTACATGCTATAAATATAAGAGTTTTGTCGGTACATGGATTTAGTGCAGCCAAGTTGTTACTGGGCTATAAGCCAAACATGGTTGGATGGGATGCAACACTAGATACAGAACGAGCTGTGGCTGCTATCACACATACAATATCAGTGGACCAAAGCCCATGGACAGAAGAGGTTGAGTTAGCAGATAGGCAACTTGAGCGGCTAGCAATGCTGAAAGAAAAACGCATGCAGGCAGTTGAGAAGATTGTCGAAGAAGGTGATAGAAAGGAAACAACCTTGAAACTCACCAGATACCAAGCTCCAAGAGATGGTGACTTAGTTCTCCTGAGAAAGTTTATTTTTGACCAGCATCATGGAAATAAGTGGGAAGCTCAGTGGGAAGGACCATATATACTGTTCGATCTTGCTTGGCATTGGAAAAGTGGAAGAATTTACGATCTTAATACACGAGAACTGGTCCGAGTTAAGAAGAGTGGATTGAAAGACTGTGT
This sequence comes from Tuber melanosporum, assembly GCF_000151645.1. Classification (NCBI taxonomy): domain Eukaryota; kingdom Fungi; phylum Ascomycota; class Pezizomycetes; order Pezizales; family Tuberaceae; genus Tuber; species Tuber melanosporum. Next base: position 1,998 of record NW_003299045.1, read on the forward strand.
CCATCTCAATGACTTAAATCTCTATCTTGTGAGACCAAAAACCTTACCCAAGGTTCAGGCCAGTATGATCGAGTTAAGTGAATACTAAAGAAGAGGAGGACTGGAGAGAGTTAGAGAGGTCTATGACCTCAGTTTCCAAGAAATAAATGAAGAGAATGACAGTGGTCAAATTTGGATAGAGCAGTTTGGTAGGGCCCAAGATGTGGGTTAAAAAGAAAAAAAAAAAAAAAAGAAAAAAAAGCAAAAAAAAAAAACAAAGGTGTTGGAAATTATATGTAAAGGTTACAGAGGTTTTGAGTTATGAGGGGGATAGTGAGAGTGTATGGCTTTTCATTTGTTACAAAAAGGAAAGGGATAGTTCACGGGGATATGGTTGGGATTCAAGTTTGTTGGATAGGATGTTGTCCTCTTAGTCTATGTATTACTTATACCTTCGAGGGCAAAGGCTGAAGAAGCCGGAGGACTCTTGTAGGCCTAGGGTATAAGTGATTGGATGTTTGTGTATACAGGGTGGTCTGTACCCTGCAAAATTTCCTGTTTAGGAGGTGTCTCAATAGGTATGCTTTTTTTCTATCTCTAGCCCAGTCATGTCCTCATAGCTAGACAAGTTCAACCAACTCCAACAACACAACAGTTTGGTCTCGGACAGTCACCATCCAAACTGGGTTCAACTTCATCCCGTTTGCTTCTCCTGTGTCAAGAAATTTACTACATTGGTATTTTAGTCAGTTTCTCTATAAGCTATTTATCGATTTACCAGTCAGGTTATCAAGCAACTACTCCAACAAGGTGCAACTCGGCCAACACACAATCCAACTAAGAGAAGAAAGGGGAGACCTCCCAACACTGGTAGTGAGAATCAATGTGTAGCAGATAGGTGCCTCCGTTTCATGTGGTTGCGCGAATAGGAAAACATGTATATCATGAGCAGTCCAGGAATATTCCAACACCAACAACAATAATACACTCTACTGTGGGGTAAAGCGGTAGCTATTTATTTATGTACTAAGTTGTTATGCCAAGGAGTGATATCTGATCGTACAACAATGTCAGATTTGATATTAATGTGAGTAGGTGCTGTGTGGAAAATTTCTGATCATGTATGTGATTTATGATAAGATGTGCTGTTGGGTGTATTTGTGAGTATAGTCTTATAGAGTGCTTACCAAAAAAGACTCAGTACCCCTGCTGGCAATTGCTGACTATTCTTATCGTTACCCCACCGACCCACAACATTCACGACATACTCGAGCGTAGATTTACTAGATGGTACTATCTATGCACTTCCTAGTATGCTATATCGTGTAGGACTGAGGTACCTAACTAAGTGAACCCCTACCTAGATGATTCTAGTGTACCTCCATTGATACCACACTAGTTTCTTGATACTGGTACGGGTACATGTTTAGCTAACTGTGACCATACTCTATAGCGTTTCCTTGGATGCTTAAATGCAGAGGTTGTTCCATGCAGCATGCTGGCCCTCTCAATACATCTTCTTCGGCCCCTGGATGTATGTTTATTTGTTTCTCTACATCACCATTAGAGGAATAGACTAGCCCCTTACTTTGACAAGGACATGTGGGGATAAACAACATGGCATTTTTACCGTAAGTACTATAATATGGTTTACTAGATTACAATTAATTAATAATATTACATAATTCTAATGCTTGCCTGAAGGCTGACCTTCACCCCAAACAGTATCCAAGGCACCTTGGAGGCGGGAATTATTCCATTTAACCTTAGACGTATACAGGAGATGGTAAAGAGAAAGCAAGAGGATGTCTCAGATTTCAAGGCTTGGCGGGTCAGAGCATGGCTCTCAGTACCAAAGTGTTCATGCGAAGTGAGCCGGGTTACCAGAACCGCAATATCGCTGGTCATCTGCACAACACCCTCATCGCCAAACCTTTCCAGCCTCCTGGCTAGCCTTTCGGTAGGCCTTCGCGAAGCAATTGCTGATAAAATAATCGCAGAGGAGGCCCACCGGCAATACTGACAATTTATGGGAAAGGAAAGGCAAAGACAAAGATCTGACCGGCACAAGCTCACCAAAGCAATAGTTGTAATTTAGGACACGGCAATTGAGTTGTGGGAGTAGCGCGAGGGGTCGGATGCGGTCAAGGCTGCCAGAAAAGCCAAAAAGGAATCAGCACTTTACAATGCACATCAAAGACACCAATGTAAGATGCAGTCGACATCTCACTGCACTCTAGACCGCGCCCCTACTTTACCTACAACTACGACAGCCTCCATACTTGCTGAAGTACACGGCCTATGGCAAGAAATAGTCACTTTAGAGGTCCGGGGTGACAGGATAGGGGGATTAGACGGGGGCGGGGTTCACACCACAATTAGGCTGAGTGGGAAATGCGAATTACAAGTTAGTGGAATCAATTGGATCATTTAGGGCTAGAATTTGGCTTCAAGTAACAGATGAGAATGGCTTTAGATTGTTGTGAGATATATAAGGTTCGTAGTTAATCCTGAATTACGCGAGTGAGGTGCTAGGACCCGCTCCAAAACTGAGATCCATGTTGCCGTCAGGGCCTAGCCAGATTAGAGTGAAGTGCCTGTTTCCCGTGAAGTATGTTTTGCACTTAATAATCTCCGTACAACTTAAGCATTATGACTTAAAGTTCCAGTAAAATGCTGAAATAAGAGGACCCCAAAAAGGTCTTATATACAAACAATAATCATAATATCACTAGATTCAACTAAGTTGTAAATCAAAACTATGCCAGATTTGATACTTTAAAAACCACAATGAGTTTATGACATCTCAGATCATATTAAACCATGGTAGCTCTCTTTCTTGTAACTTCTCACCTTCTTGTTTTTTTTATTCATTTTGTTACCTTTCATGAGTAACATGTACAGACTATCGTTTTCAGTTTCTTTTCTGTCCTTCTTATCTTTTTCTCTGATGGTATGGGCATATAAATGTCCTCCTATACCTGCTATTGGCAGTTGAACCTTTATCCCTTTCCACCACTCAGACACAACAAGCTTAGGTATAATATTATTTCTCTCAAAAAAATATTTATTTATTCTTACAAGACTGACTGGACTTAGAGCATTAAATGAGGTGTAGAATCCAGCCGGCAGTACAGCTAACGCAATGCAGGTCTGTCTAAATGGGACAGGTTATCACAAGTATAGCCAATAAGAACCATGACGTAATAGAGCAAACTCTGTCATGTGAAAGAAAGTTGATGTGGTCGACAGAAAGTTTCGAAATAAACCATATCTACCCACACGATTGTAAGGTGGAGATCATATCCTGTTGCAATGCGACAATATTGATTCCAAGAGGTAATGGATGCAAAAACAATTAAGGAACCCGAGATTCATATGGCCATTATACCATCAACTAGTACTATTCCCTGTGTTCACAGGTCATGTAGTCTCGCTGAACTACCTACCATACAATACCCGCAGGTCTGCATTGATCATGGTGCGGCGTTTAGTGAAATTAACCAGTGATATCTCACGACGGACTGGATAGTGACTGACTCTCCATTCAATTTTGATATTGTGTCTCTCTTTGCATTTTATGTCTTCTTTACTAATATTATCCTCTCAATTGTTGTTCCTTATTGAGAATTCATAAGCCAGTCCTGCTCACTGTATACACTTGTCTAAGCTCCTGCAAGCCTGATCATGTGCTGGCTTTGCCCATTAGTTGAAGCTGAACACTTTGTACACGTCCCTATATATGTAAGCAAAAAATGCATTCATGGGATATGGTAGCACTAGCGCTGTAGTCAACTAGGGTTAGGCTGAAGAGTAGATCATTATTACGCAATTTGCGACCCTAATCTTAAGCTGGGCGTTCTGAATGCCCAGTCCACGTCGCCGGCCACTACTAACATACGTCGTGAATC
>NW_003299045.1:6037-16746 GCF_000151645.1 Tuber melanosporum
AATTCATTGGCTTGGCGTCGAGGCTAGGAATATGTCATCAATTGGGGAAGTAGCCAAGGTTTTTTATCTTTATATAAAACCATAACTATTAGTGTATAAGGAGTCTGATCTGTGGAACTGCCAATATTGAACACTACTTATTTCCCATTTCTGAAATTAAAGTGTATAACATTTGTTTCATGTTACCGCCTACAATAACAAACCAAAAAAATTAGAATTAACATTGAGAAAATATCTCATACCAGGTCCATTATCCCACCGAAATCACCTTGTGCCCTTCTCCTTATGCACTGTGCTCCTAGCATCTCATAGAGAGTACTTGGGGCAATCGCACAGAACGGGTACTGCCCATAAACGCTTGTAGTGGTAGTAGTCAGGACTGGAGTGGCAGCTACCTCCGCATCTTCCTGGTGTTGTCGCAATGCCTGCTGGATAATCTGCACATATAGTACTTTTTGTTGTCGCCGGAACCTCTCAGTCATCCTTCTCGTGGCCCGTTGTTCCTCTTCCAGCTCCTGTCTCAACTTCCCTTGTTTCCTGTTACTTACTCCACCCATAACTGCCACAGGAAGTAAAGGAGTGATAAGAGCTACCAGAGGCAAGTAGTATTTTTGCAGAAAATCTGTATAACCGATTAGCACTAATTTCGTAATCTTACAGGTACCACATAACTTCTTTAACAAAATTGACATACAAAATGCTCTTTCTTTTAACATTTTTGCTGTGGAGTAGGAAGTTGAGGAGGGAAGTATGTTGGCAAGTGGATTGTGTTGATTGATTACGAAGCTACATGCAACTTGCTTATAGGAAAACAGCCATAAGCCAAGCCTTACATGTCAAGGTTAAAAACCTAGATTTAAAGTTAATACGGACAATGATGACTTCATAAATGAATAACAAAATAATATGAGGAGATGATGTTGGATAACACAGGTCTACTAGACGCAACAGGTTTTCCATTATTGGCCAGCTGGATAATGGTGAAAAGGGTTAGATTAGTGATAAGTTATAGTATTATCCTACAACATGGAAAAGAAGGATGACTAAGAATTAATGAAAAAATGTAAAGAAATTAATATAAAACCTATTGCAGGTATCAGGGTAAGACAATAGTAGTAGACAAGCAGAATATTTATCTCTACCAGTAGCTGAACTAGTATAACTAGTATTACAAGAGTAATAAATTCAGATTGTTGAAAGATATGATAATAATTACAACATGGGATGTTCAGTGTTCAAGATTCAGATTAGGTCAGAATAGAGCAATACTAATTGAAGTACATGAGAAAAAAAATGAGAAAAATGTGTCAAATATATTAGCCGTATATGCGGACATAAATGTGGCGTTAGACATATCGCGATCATTGTGTCAGCATTGTGTATCTATTTGTATCTGGGATAATCTGAGTGTCCAGTTGTATCCAACCCATCTGGAGTTCATCCTAAATGAGGATGTGCTTGTTTTCGTCTCCTAATTTGGTCTAGTTAACCAGGATCCTTGCTGATTTCCTGATATGAACACCAAATAGCTGAGAGTTCTGATAATAGCATAATCACACATACCAGCAATTGGTATATATATAGGATACTCTCTGGACTACTAAATCCAATAATATCTAGAGACGTTGGAGATGTGCACTACTAAATTGTATTGTTATGTCCAAAAGAATCAGGCAGTCAAAATAGTTAAGGGTTAGAATGTACAAGTAGGTAATAGTTGTGATTGTAAGAGTGGGTTGTAACTGGTGTATTTAGTTAAGTCTTCCAAAAGATACAGCATATTTAACATCTAGACGACTATACAATATCATGGTCCGAACATCAACAACAAATCTGTAAACTACTATGGTTTATCAGTCCTATACTATAAAAGCTAATAATCAAGGATATTACTCTACTAAATCCTTGCTTTCCATTGTATTATACATTATCTGCCTGCTGTGAGCTTCCAAGGAGTTACAGTCTATTTTGTTTGCCTGTAAAGTGTTAATATTGATGTCAGATTTGGTCCTAAATACATCAATACACAGGCTAACAACATATGTCGCAGATCCCCTCGAAGCCAAATTGCTAATTATGTCAAGAATGCCTGTCAAGGGCTATTATGAGTGGCGCTACAGTTTGTTATGTACTTTGCCAAATAGCGGAATTTGACAGCAGATTATATCGGAAATATACTAATACCCTCTATCTGACTAATGTATTGTAGCTCTATTCGATGTCAGCTTTTCCATAGTATAAAGAATATATTTTTGGCTCCATTATTTCTGTAGTTATAGTGTAGTTTCAGCCATAGCCATGGGCTGATTGTGACAATGGATTCCATCCTGAATACCATTTTGCATAGAATGATATTGTATGGTCTTTGCCTAAACAAAAATGGACTTTCAAGGAGGCAAAGTTAGTCCTCCATGCATTGATATTGCTACGGAGACAAATTATTAACATAGACATTCTTTTTGGTCTGGTTCTGACTGTAACGTGTTCGCAAGGTGCTAATCACTTTATCGGTATTAGACACGATAGTTGGCAGGTGGCCTGCTCTTTAAGAGAGGAGGCGAGAGCTGAGAGCTAAAGGAGGCTTCCAGGGTGTACTGGGGAACAAAGAAGTAACTGTTCAACCAAGTATATTGAAATACTGTCTGTCGAAGTGTGCCTTTTCTATCGTAGAAACAGGCGGTCTTTAAATACACAAATCTGTTCATGTCTAGCATGAACGAAACTAATCAAAGGTATCAATTGATACTCTTTGGTAAAACTCTTTAAGTATCAAAGCGATACTTAAAACAAAACATAAAACAAAACCAAGTATCAAACGATACGTAAAACAAACCAAGTATCAAAGCAATACTTAAAACAAAACATAAAACAAAACCAAGTATCAAACGATACTTAAAACAAACCAAGTATCAAAGCGATACTTAAAACAAAACATGAAACAAAACCAATAACTGAGTACCCGTACCGGTTACATTCCCCAAAACAAAACCACTGTTTAAACAAACAAAACCTAATAATCATCAAAAGCGGATTCCGAGAAACTCATGGCCTCTGTTTCTGCAAAAATTCTTCATCATAGGTATCACACCAGGGGTAAGAAGAAACCCTAAGGAAACACTTGGACTCAAAGAAATGTAAATCACAGTAGTCACGAATACCAGATTCGCGTTGTACATCAACCCAAGCGTGATTGCAATCAGGACAGTAATCTATGCAGAGGATTAAGAAATACTCTTCAAGTCGGATAGCATCGCAGTTCAACAACAGTCCAACAATCTGTTGTCGCAGACTCCCATTGAGCTCCAGATAGTTTGACATCGTTATGGTATTCGGATGGTGATTGGTGACTAGATAAAGTTGTCGAGAGCCTGCTCCATAGCTTGATTTTCCTCATCGCTGCTTTTGACCTCCGACTCAAAGTGTGGTGCCCAAAATCCATCTCTAGCTTCGAGCTCTGCGTGCCATCGCTCAGTTTCTGGCATTGAAGGTGTCCAGCACATGGTGATATAATTGATTGTTAGGGGGAGGCATTCGTTTGGCATGTTGTCTTTCCACCATTTGTTCACCATCCCCATGGCGTGTTCTAGCCCTTCCAGTGGTTCCCAACTGTTTTCGCTCGTCGGATATCCTTTCCATTTGACTAGGAACTGATCATTTCCACGCCAAAGGTGGTGGTCTCTGATTTCTTCAACTTCCCATTCATCTTTCTTATCGATAATGATAGGTGCAGGCCGAGAGCGGGCTCTTCCAGGAAACTTGGAGTCGTCATTTGAATGGAATCGCTTGACAGCTGAGACGTGAAAGACTACAGTATTGCAGCAGTACATGCGTCCATCCATCTGGACAGTGTAGTCCTCTATATGCTCATCAAAGGATATGACTTTGAAGGGTCCTCGCCATCGGGGTTGCAGTTTCTTACTGCGTCCGACATTGGTAATGAACATGTTACAGTATACCATGAGCATGTCTCCTGGTGGAATGGGGACATGTTTGCGTCGTCATTTCTGTGCAGTAGTGGTGCTTCGGAATCGGGCAGCCTTAACAGCTTGGAAAGAATCGTTCCAAATTGCTTGGTGGCGGTTTAGATGGTCATCAGAGGCTGGGACTGAGGAGTTCTTAAATAGTATTATAGGTAGTAGGGGGTATTGACGGCCAAAGACTGCCTTGTATGGCGACATTTCCAAGGTATCTGAAAATCCAGAATTGATATATGCAGCGAGCTGAACATGGGCTGGTTCCCAGTTGGTTTGTCGTTCATTGATCATGTTCCTAATTCCGGTCTTAACTTCACGGATTTTTCGTTCAGCTTGGCCATTAGTCTCATGGTGTCCAGGGGCAGCCATAATGTAATTTATTCCCAGGGATGTCCAGATTTGCTTCCAGAATCTGGCGGTAAAACTGGGATCAGCATCACTGACAATAGATAAGGGGTCCCCATGGGGGGTAAACAGGTATCGTTGGAGGTTATTCCAGGTGTCTTTGGAGGAATCGGTAACATGCATTGGTATGAGCCATGTGTATCCAGAGAATCGATCCACAGCTCCCAAGAGGGTATCATATCCTGCCAACTTGTTGAAAGGTCCTGCGAAATCGATGGCATAGGATTCGAATATTTCACATGGTAGTTGGAGGGTCTGTGCTTTCCCTTCTGGTAGTTGTGTTCGCTCCTTATTTGCCAGGCAGAGTTCACATTGTTTGACAAAATCGCCAAAGTCCTTTGGCATTTCGGGCCAGTAAAAATATTCTGAGGCATATTGAAGGTTGCGGTCAGCACTGTGGTGTCCTTTGTTGTGAATCTCGGATATGACATATTCTCTAATAGTCATTCCATTGAACATATGGCCCTTTGGTATGTATAGGCAATGTATCCATGGCTTTGAAGTAAATTGGGTCATGGTGTATCCTGCTATGATTTGGCTTCGGAAAGCGGAGGTTAATTCTTCTGTAGTTGATCTAACATCTCGTTCATCCTCGATTAGGGATCATCTTGTTGGTTCGATAGGGGCTTCCTCTTCCTCAAAGGTTTGGTAGAGTTGACGCCAATGCTCGGGAATAGTAGAGGGTGTGACTGAAACAATGGTTTCATTGTTGTATACTTGTAAGTGTCCACCATATAGTGGTCGTGAATCGATTTTGGGAGGAGAGGATGGCGGGGCTGACTGTGGGGGGTGTAAATAGGATATTGCATCCAAGTAGGCTGCTGCTTGTTCAAGTTCTTCAAGACCTTGGTATCGTGTTGGAGCCGGATTAAGGATATGAGGAGGTTGGCTGAATCCATTTTCTTCGATCATCTCTTCTACTCATTCTGCGGTGTCGAAGCTGGTGTCTTTGGAATCATCAGCAGGCATATAGTATGGTCGCTGGTATTGGTTTTTGAACTTAATCTCTATCTGGTGAAAAGGGTGGGTGTCATGGTAACAGTTGGACCAGCGGAGGCTGCTTTGTTCAAGTTCATGAGGAGCTATGCTGCTGAGCGTACAATTGTCTTTCCATTCTTCGTCAATGTCCTTTCCGCGTTCCGTTCCGACTGCGCTATACATGGTGTAAGAGAAGGGATTGGAGGGAGCGCTAGAGCTGGCAGTAGCCATCGATAGTTCTTCTTCATAGGAGGTGTCATCAGGGCTGTCCTCGCTTTGTCTTCTATCGTCATGAACAAGCGGAGGATCTGCGAGATCTTGGTTCTTATATAGGTGGGAGAGAGCATCAGCTAAATAGTTCATTCTTCCAGGGGTATAGATGATTTTTGAATTGTATTTGTTGATTTCACCTATCCACCTTGTTATTCTCCTTCTGGGTATCCTTTCTGTTTTAAGATTGGTGAGAGGTTAGTGGTCGGTAACAATAGTGAAGGTATTGCCCATCAGGATGTGGTTGAAAGTGGCGAGAGCATCAATCACAGCAAGGGCTTCCTTGTCTGTTGTGCCATAGTTTATCTGCGAGTTAGTGAACTTCCTACTGTGTAATGCCACCGGTCTTGCCATTTCATGGGAGGCCCCTTGCCCAACCCATGCTCCAACTCCAACATCCGATGGGTCAGTAATAAGCCATATTGGTTCTGTTTTACTATAGTCGATATGTTGAATAACATTGGCGTTCTTAATCAATTCCTTGATGTTGGTAAAGGCTTGGTCATGAGTGTGGGTCCGGACAAATTCTGCATGCCCGGTACTGTCTGTAAGCGACGCTGTCACAGTGGCTTGGTGTGGGAGGAATTGGGAAATATAGTTGACTAGTGCTAGGAATCGCATGAGTTCTTTTTGATTCCTGGGTGTCGACCATTCCGTTAAACAGGCTATTTTTCCAGGGGCTGCGTGTATTCCTTCATCGTCAATAACATGTCCTAGGATATCGAGATTATCGGCAAACAGAATTGATTTGTTTCTGCTAGTGTAGAATTTAGCTTCCCTTAGTTTGGTACAAACCAATCTTACATGGTAGGCATGTTCTATTTCGGTGTTTGAGAAGATGAGAATATCATCAATGTAGACCCAAACAAAATGGTGGAGGTATTCGCTTTGGAGGTTTTCCATAATTCGCATAAATGTAGCGGGCACATTCATATCACCTTGTAACATAACTCGGCTAATGAAACTTGCCAACGGTGTTTTGAAACTGTTGTAGCATTCGCTTCTGGATCTAACCTTGTTTGGAAGTAGGCATTGCTTAGGTCAATCTTACTTCGGAATCTAGCCCATCTAACTGCATTCAGGATCTGGGTTTGATTTGGCATAGCGGAGCTGTCCATAACCGTGTTTTCGTTCCGTAGCTTAAGGTCAACCAGGAGGCGGATTCTTTTGCCATCTGCTTTGGGTTGAACAAACATAGGAGCGGCACCTGAGGCTTCTACCCTGTAGATGACTCCTCCTCTTTGTTGTTGGTTGATCCAATCACAGAGTGGGCTTTTGTATGCGTCAGGAACCGAGTAGGTGGGTTGGTTCTTGAGATTAGAGGGGTCTCGGAGTCGAATGTGGCGATTCACCTCTCTCATAGGCGGTAGTTCTTCGGGTATTTGATTGGGGAAATCATCAGAGTATTCATTCAATAGTCGTTGGGCAGTTGCTTCACAGACTGCGGCTCGGTATTCTCCACTTGTTGGCTTGCATGAGACTCGGACCTTCTGATCTGGGAGATCGATGGTTGATTCCCCACACCTGATTATAGCTTTGTGGCGGTTCAGGAATGGCATACCTATTAGGGCATCATATTTGGCTAAATTTCCAACCAGCATTTCCAGGGAGGGTAGGACTGCAGAGCCAAGCCAAATAGTCGCACTACAGGTTTTATGACTTGTGGATCGTGATCCCTTTACTGCCATATTGACTGGTATAGGTTGGTTAATGTCTCGAGTTGGAAGTCCATGGACAGAGACAATGGCATTACTGATCATATCTCTTCCGATTGCACCAGTGTCGAACAGGACTCAGCCCTTTTTGCCCTTAATCAGGATAGTACCTTCCAGGGCAGTGTGTGCTTTCAAGGTAGCCGAAGGTCAGACACTGTTGCATTCCACATCAATATATCCAATATGGATTTCTTCATATTCCCTGGATTGGGAATTATTGCCGTCAACATTGTTGGCCGATGCCTCTTGCTTAATTGCATTTCCTTTCCCTTTCTTCGTAGGACAGTTCCTTGCCATGTGTCCTGTTTTTCCATATTCAAAACATTCTCCCTTTTGCCGTCTTGATTCTTGGGAGGATTTTGTCTTCTTCCTGAAAACCTGTGGGGCATAATCTTCAGAGCTGCTAGAGGTTTTGTGCCGTAGCTGGCTGTTCCTATTAGAGGATGTCTGTATTTTGTAGGCCTTGGTTTTATGGAGAATGGTGTCCTTTGGTTCTGCTCTTGCAATTATTACTGCAATTTCATCGCCGTCTTCCACGAGTGGTTCTACTTCTCGCCGGAGGGTAGGGTGCATGGTGTGGTATAATCGTCGCTTCAGGATGTATTTGGAGATACTTCCTCTCTCCATTTGGTCCTTATACATCATTAAGTCCGTAGCCACATTGGTGATTCGCTTGACATGCGTTCCGTTAACTTGCTAGAGCTGGTTGAATTTGTTGTATAGGAGATAGTTGGTTATAGAGGATTGTAATCGTCCTTTCAGGTAATTGAGAAGTGTAGTTCCTCTTAATCTTACATTTCCGCTGAAATCCTTATAGCATTGGTGGTATGCATCTGTTGCCTTTCCTTCGCAAAATGATCCAATGATAAGTCCGGTTGTAGGGTCTTCCTCATCTTTTCCTTGTAAGTGTAGGAAGTGTGAGAGTTCCGTCGCCCATCGGTCAAAGGCTTCAGGTTTGAGGTCTTTTCCTTCTCCTGTGAATTTCGCTGGGAGGTGGAGTTTAAACTTGGGGGGTTCAAATGCTGTGGGTACCTCCTCTTCTTCAGGCCTAGCCCTAGATTTGCCTCCTCCGGAAGGCCCTCCTCCTGTGCTAGCCATATCTGATTCGCTACTGGATTCAGGCTCGCTTGGAGGTTCAAAGGAAGGTTTCTTTGCTGGAGTAGAAGGGAATTCTCCTGGAGGTTGCGTATCTTCCGTGTTTGTAGGATCGCTGGGCTCTTTAGCAGAGTGCCGGGGTTTTTTCTTTTTTGTAAGGTCTTGCCGTGGGATTTGCTTCCCACTCCAGGTCGTCAAAGACTCTATCTTGGGTTTGAGATGAAGCCGAATATGCAGTGATTCTTCCGCTTCTCTCCGCTAGCGTTCTGAGGTGGATCTCGACAGGTTGATCAGGCCTAAATCCGTGGATAGGATGTTAACCACTTGCTGAGGTTAAAAAAATGTAACGTGTTCGCAAGGTGCTAATCATGTTATCGGTATTAGATATGATAGTAGGCAGGTGGCCTGCTCTTCCAGAGAGGCGGCGAGAGCTGAGAACTAAAGGAGGCTTCGAGGGTGTACTGGGGAACAAAGAAGTAACCGTTCAACCAAGTATATTGAAATACTGTCTGTCTAAGTCTGCCTTTTCTATCGTAGAAACAGGCGGTCTTTAAATACACAAGTCTGTTCACGTCTAGCATGAACGAAACTAATCAAAGGTATTGATTGATACTCTTTGGTAAAACTCTTTAAGTATCAAAGCGATACTTAAAGCAAAACATAAAACAAAACCAAGTATCCAACGATTCTTAAAACAAACCAAGTATCAAAGCGATGCTTAAAACAAAATATAAAACAAAACCAAGTATCAAAGCGATACTTAAAACAAAACATAAAACAAAACCAATAACTGAGTACCCAGACCGGCTACACTGTCTATGTGTAGAGTTTGATGTCAGAATACTTACACAAGACTAATATGGACAAACTGATATTTTACATCAGATACCTACCTGATGTATGCCTTCTAACAGTATATGGAGTGTCTTCTTGTAACTATTTAGTGTTCAATTACAGTCTTTTTTGTGTCTTCTGAAAGTAATAGACCAGACACAAAATATCATTCTGTATATATCAATATTCAGGCTGACTATTTGCATCCTACACCAACTCCGTGCTAGCTTTTTAATGGTGTAAAGGCATCTTCCCAGTACCATTATCCTTAGTTACAGCCCATTTTATACTCATTCAATATGCAGAATTTGATTCCAGATTCTGTCCTAAATACCCTGATGGCCCACCGTATACTGCTGATATTAGAGCGATTTGATTCTAGCTTTCTAAAACTTTACATAATTTCATTCAGGTATTATTATCCGGGGAGTTTCAGCCTGCGAGTCGTCTGCACGAAGTAATGAATTTGATGACAAATTCGGTCGTGAATACTGCTATATGCTATAAGCTATATGAAATCCCAGTCACACCTGTTATGAGCCTTGCAATGCTATAGAGGCCATGTTTCAGGCATTGATATTGGTTGAGATGGAGAATATTAGGAAAATGGTTTTCTCATCCAAGTGTCTGATTATGTGAGTACATTAACACTTGATTTCGAGCTTAATACCATTATGCACAAGGTGGTATTTTCCATAGTAGGACCACTGCATAGTACACTGCTGTTGGTATATTGAACATCTTTGTTGCACCAATATCTGTGCAGTTGCAGCCTATTTCATGTCTTGGCAAAGAGTCAATCTTAACACCACAGTCTATCGAGAATAACCTGAGATGTCTGCTACAATTTTACCTCTACAAAATTCTCAATTCTAGCTTTCTATCAGTGCAAAGAATGTGCACTAAGTATGCGCTTTAGTGGTGATATAGCAAGCTATACCTAGTAGACTTAGTATTACCTGTGTAACTACAAATGATTTTTGTAATATATTTACTATATTGATAACTGCAAATCTTAAATTATACCATTACGGCTCTGTTTGAAATATCTTATGCATAGGTTATGCATTATATTGGCTGTGTCTGGTAGGTTCTGCTAGTAACTGGTAGGATTCTGATATTAGTTCCCATTGCCCGATGGGTACTGTTACATCCTATTATACACTGGCATTGGTTAACACATCTACCTATATCCTGACCTTACTTGCCATATTCGCTTTCGTTCTTAATTTCCCCTAGCATTCTGGCATTCAGTGAGTTTGACTCACATAACGCATATGATGTACTTCCTTATTTGTATTTATATGATATCCTTAACCTGTTCTATTTATGCTAGATAAGACCAAAATTGTCTATTTATTGAACCACCTAGATTGATGATAGAAATGACTGAGTGTCGCTGATACTAATTCAATATCATTGGTTGAATTATTACTTC
>NW_003299046.1:0-16244 GCF_000151645.1 Tuber melanosporum
TTGCTGTAAATGCTTTTGGAAGAGGGCAGTTGGCCTCTTTAAGAACCGTTGCCGCAGTGTCAGGGACAGAAGCCGCTATTTCTCTGCTCAGGGCATGATGAGCAGGGAGGGATCGAGGGGCAAAGAATATTCTCTCCGCAGCAGGCAGTGGCATAGGAGCAGGAGGACTAGCTGGCCTGGTGACTGTTTTCGCGACTTGTGCTGCTGAGGGGGCTGAGCGACCTGGTTTCTTCTTGGCCCTTGAGGGCCCGGAGGAAGCGGCCTTAGAATATGATGCTCTGGTTTTGCCCAGTGGGGGGTCATTTGGGTTGGGGATATCGGGGTGGAATTCAGCTGGGTCGGAGTACTTGCCGTCCCTCCCTTGCTGCACTTCCCATGTCCTGGGATATTTGGCCACGTAGGCAGCAGGGTTGCCCCTGTACTGGCCTATCGCCGTGTCATAACTGAGGAGGTCGGGGTCATAGAACGCCGGATATCCCGAGAGTAGTACCTCAGGAAGGGTGGAGGCTGTTGTGTTGGTAGCGGGCTCTTTATCCTTTCGGGAAGAATGATGGAGAGGGGCAGTGGGGGCCAACACAGGTTGTTGGGTGGAGGAGCAGGATTTGCTACCAACCTAGTGGACAGGTCCCTAATGGATGCTTGGAGGGAGGCCACGGAGCTCGCCGAAATGTTGGTGGCGTTAACTGGAGTATCATTTGAGGGCAGTGTGTTTGCAACTTGCAATAATATGTCGTGAATTCTCGTATTGAGCTCATAGACTGTTCAGGAGAGGGCGCATATGCCGTGCACGAGAGAGGAGAGGAGGGGAAGCAGGTAGCATTCTCTGGTAGAGAGTTCTAGCACCTCCTGGGGGGAGATGGGGGGTAGGCATTCGGGGGGCCAGTCTAGCAGGGCTCTCATAGAGGGGATCAGCCTGGCTAGGTTCTCGTGAATAGGGAGGTGTGGGGCAGCCGACGATGGCCGTGAGGGAGGGTGGGAGGCAGCGCCATGGTTGGAGACAGGCGTGCCAGAACGTGAGTGAGTGGAGGGGTCCATTGCCTAGCACGGAGAGACAGTCCCTGGGTTTAGGCTTGGAGAGTTCTTGGGTTCGAGGGGTTTGTTCACCAGATGCAGATGGTGTTGAGAGCAGAAGTAAAACATAGGGGGGGGGGAAGAAGAAGGCGCGGAGCATAGTTTACTATAGGTTCTTTTTTTCTTTTTTTTTTATAATCATGTATTCATTGTTTAGATACAAGAACTCGCATGCAGCGGTAGCTATGGCGTAAACAAAACCTTAATCCCAAAACAAACAATAAATAAAAGAAACCAAACTATTGCCTGCAATAGGTGCAAACAGCCCATATCACAAAGCGCATAACCAGCTAACTATAAAGGGAAAAGTTCAACCAAAACATAAAGAACTCCTACAAGCAAGAAGAACAAAAGGGTATGCTTGCACCATCTGCCTAGGCCGAGGGCGAGGAAACAAGTGAGGAAATGGGTCCCTTGACTGGTCGGACCTCAGATGGGGGGTATCTAAGTGCAGGCATGTCCGGGGGGAAGCCAACCGAGGTGGCGGCTATATAGGCGGATAGGCCGTGATGCAGTTCCGGCGATGTCCAGATTGGTTCCCCTTCGTCAAGGCACTCGACTCCCAGGAGGTGGGTGTCTCTGGCTTTTTTATGCGATGGGCATTCGAGAATAGCGTGGTGGAAGGACTCAGGTTCTTCCTCGCAGTAGGGGCATGTATCGAGGGCGTCCAGATCTCTCCATGATTGGTGGCCGGCCAAGTAGATCTTTCCTGACCTCATCTGGTGAATCCTGCCCGCTATGAATTTCCCCAAGCCCATGAAGGGGTGGGGTGACAGAGTAGGCGAGAAGGCGTATCGGGGATCAGGTGGGTAGTGTTTGGTCCAAGTGTTTAGGAGAAACTGACGACAGCCTTTCTTATGGGCTGGAAAGGGAGGGTTTTCAGGTTCCGCAGGGAGTAAGGGCTCAGGGAGGAGGGCAGGCAACGCTGGCAGGACCCTAGCAAGACAACCGACAAGCTTACCCATGCGGTGGGCTATCGCCTCCAGTGGCAGATGCCTCCTTACCGGAGGGGATGCCATGGGGATTTTTCAATTCAGGGGCCTGTAGCCCAGCATATGTCCTACCGTCAACGAGGGGTGGTCCTCTGGGGAGTGGTAGCAAGAGCTTGTAGGGAAGAAGCAGTGCAGCGGTGCAGTCGCAGGGTTTCTTTCCGGTGGGAGGCAGATCATTCTTAGCGCTGCCAGGCGCTGCTGGTGTTCAACAAGGCATTGTTTTGGGGGAAGGGCCGACTCGCAGGGGAGGATACCTGAGGGAGTTTCAGAGAAACAGTTTGTGACCCAACGCTGAACCTGTCTCTAAAAGACAGCAAGCCGGTCGGTCATTGTTGCGAAGGGTGAGAAGAGATCTACTCCGAAGAGGAGTATGGGTGCTATGAGGAATGACGCTAGCCTATGGCAGAGGAAGGGTGCGAGCCCCTTCCCGAGACCGGATAGCCTCTTAAGCATGGAGAAGGCACCCTGGGCAAGTGCTAAACGCTTAGAGAAGTGGGTGTTATTACCCCACCGGAGAGAACAAGAGGCCGGCTCAAACAAGTGGCCAAGCCAACCGACCACCCCGGAGGGGCGGAACAGGAGTCCATCAATAACTATTGGGAGAGTGGATGCGAGGTCCCTTTGTCTGGTCGTCCTCCACTGCATGAGTTCAGTTTTGGGTACAGAGAAGGAAACCCCAAGACGCCTACCCCTTTGAGTCAACATCTTGACTAGATGATGGAGGCGTTGGACATTCCTCCGGCAGGAGTTGGAGGCAACAGTCACCACAAAGTCATCCACATAAGACAGGATTAAGTACCGCGGTACCGGAAAGAGGAGGGACGAGACATAGATAACAAAAAGAAGAGGTGATATTGGCGATCTTTATGGAGTGCCAACCTGAACGGGTTTGAAAACCCTAAACGATCCCTGAAAAACGAGATGGCATTGCCTTCCTGTCAGGAAGAACCTAACCCAGGAGCAGAGGTATGGAGGTATGCCCTTTGAACATAGCGTATGAAAGAGGTCATTAGGGGAGACTTTGTCAAAACCTCACTTAATATCAAGAAACAAGGTGGACGCAACCAGCTGGGGCAGTTGCAGAGTTTGAACTTTGTGAGCCAGAGTTACGCAAGCATGGAAAGTGCTGAGCTCTGGAAGGGAGCCACATTGACGCGGGTGTACCTGGCCCGACGACCTAGCTAAAGGTGAGAGGCGATTTGCGATTATCCTTTCCATGATCTGGGAGACTGTTTCAAGGAGGACAATTATTCTGAAGGAAGCAGTTGTGTCGTAAGAGGGCTTGCCTGGATTGTCTAGGACAACTCCATTTACCATCTTGAGTGACACGGGGTGGAATCCGAAACAGACTAACGCAAAGAGTAGCTCAACAAGTAGAGAGGGACGGGTTATATTAACATTCTTCCAGACTGAGTATGGGAAACAGTCAGGACCGGGGGCCGTGGAGGATGAGGACTTTTCGAGTGCCGCGGCTATTTCTTCCGCCAGTAGGGGGGGTGCATCTTTGAAGGCCCTGAGAATAGGCGGGCAGAACGTGGGAGGCTTAGGAGAGAAAATGTGCAAGAGCAGGGCGTTATTCAGTTCCATAGGTGACATTGCTTTTGGGAGGGATGGGAACTGCTCTGGGTATTTGCCGAAGGCGAACCTTTTGGCCCTCCATACGTTTTGGTGTGTAGCACTCTCAAGGAAACGTGACCAGTGCTCTTTCTTAGCCTTTTTGATAGCCTTAAAATAGGCATTTTTGGCCAAGCGAGTAGAGGCTCGAGTGTTAGCGGAAGGGGATGTACGGGCTTCTCAAGCACGGGAATGCTGGACTTTTCTCAAGTCAGACCAGGTGTCGGACCACCAAGGTTTAGACCTTATTGAGGGTTTTTTCATTGGCGTATGTCTGGCGAGGACTAAGCGTATCCTGCCAAGGTTGATGTCGAGCCACGGGCTAAGTACCTGCTGAGTTGGGACAGGTGGAGGTATCGTAATCGTGAGGGAGCCGAGGTTCTCCACGATCTTGGTCCAGTCAGTAGCCTTCCAGTGCGGTGACAGCGTGGGGGGGGAGAGAAGTGGAGAGGTCTGTGTTATGGATATTGGGACGTGATCCGACCCCGTAGACTGAAGAGACTCGTCTCATGTTTCCACAAAGGGTGCGAGATACTGGTTGGCAAAGGCCTAGTGAGAATCGAGTAAACACTCAGGAAGTATTCACAAGGGAGAAACATCTTTCTTGCGACATTTCTGCATATGGAGTGGAGGTTCGGATCTCCCTTTTCCTAAGAGGCCAGTAGGGATCCCATTTTGGGTGGTGTATATTGAAATCTCCCACCACGAGGGTGGGGAAATCGAGGTTGGGGTAAGCTTCCTCTGGGGAAACAGATCGATATAGCGACGAGGTTGTCCAAAGGGAGTAAAGGTTGATCATACGAAGTCTCTCATAGGAGGAGTCAAACAAGCCTGCCGGAGTGTAGACATCCACTGCCATTAGGGCAGGGTTGTTAAAAAATACCGGAACTAAAGAAACAATATCAAAAATGGTACGAAGTGCAAACACCACGACCAGTGCCTTCACCGCGAGGGCCTTCGGGGGGTGAAATGACTTGAAGCCAACCAATTGTAGGAAGTTTTCCATGAAAGAAAGGAGGGTCTTGAACGGTAACAAGTACTGGGGGGGAGGGCAAAGCAACCAAGGTATTAAAGAGTGAGAGAAATACATTCCAGCTACCCATACAGTTGTGTTGAACGACAGTAAAAGAGCTAGTGCTCTACTGAGGAGTAGTAGAAACTGGGAACGGAGGGGGAGTAGAGCGGTTGTCTTGCATTAACAGGACGAACCCACTGGTAGCTTGGGGACAGGGGTGGGAGTGACATCCTCCTCGGTCCGGGAGGGGTCAGTTCCTTGGGGGCGCGCTGGGGTGCTGGGGAAGGGGAAGACACTTCCAGGTCTTCTGAAGGTAGTCGAGAAAGGAAGGCTGGGGGGGGCTCTGGTGGCGAGACCATCTCCCAGGTCCACGGAAGGAGTAAGGCTCGGGGGCCGAGGCTGTCTGGTTGAAGGACCCTCTCCTCCATTGTCCTGCGTATCCATTTCTTCTTCCCCAGGGGGAGGGGACTCAGAGGAGAGTAGGGGAGGGGGCTTTGGCTGTTGCGTGCATGATTGATCGAAGGCTGGGTGGGCGGAGGAACAGTTGATGCAAAATGGGACAGAGGTGGGGCAGCAGTAGGCCAAACAGGTTTGAGGTTGCCACCCTTGGGGCGTGTCGGGTTCTGGCCACGGTGAGTCGCCTTTGTGTGGCTGAGGGCACAAATTGGGCAGATACAGTGGTTTGTTTTGCATCTGGATGCTTGGTGGCCATAGCCCTTCCAGTTCTTGCATTGAGTGAATTTGTTCAGGGAGAAGGCCTTTTCAATCCGGCAGCGTGAGGCATAGAGGACGGTCCTGCCCACCATCTTGTCCACATCCGTGGGCACGACCGTAATGATGGAGGAGGTGTTTGCCTTGGAGTGGCGAATCTCCTCGTCTTGAATGAGGAACCGTGCTGAGAGGGTTCGTACTTCCTTGACTTTCAGAATAGTTTCCCTCTGGGTCTCCAACAGGGCCTCTTCATCATCAGGAAGGAAGGATACGGGGAGGTAGTGAACCACTAGCTGCAACTCGTTGGGGGCAGAGCGGAAACAGAGGTAAGAGTTGTCACCCACAGGGTAGGCTTTGTTTAGACGGGAGGAGAGGGCTTTGTAGTATGGTGCGTATGGGGTTGCTGGAGTGTGAGGATCAAGGGCAAAGAGGGTCACCGTGGCGCGATCGTTCACCTTTACTGTAAAGGCTTTTGGGAGTGGACAATTGACCTCTTTCAGGACCGTTGCTGCTGTGTCTGGGAAGGAAGCCGCTATTTCTCTACTCAGAGGGTGGTGAGTGGCGAGAGATCGAGGTGCAAAGAACCTTCTCTCAGCAGCAGGCAGTGGCCGAGGGGCAGGAGGACTAGCCGGCCTTGGGACTGTTTTTGCGACTTGTGCTGCTGAGGGGGTAGAGGCACCTTGTTTTTTCATGGCCATTGAGAGCCCTGAGGATGCAGCCTCAGAGTAGGATGGTCAGGTCTTGCCAGGTAGGTGGTCATCTTGGTTGGGGATGCCGGATAGGAATTCAGCTGGGTCGGGGTATTTGCCGTCCCTCCAGTGCTGTGCTTCCCATGTCCTGGGGTATTGGGCCACGAAGGCAGCCGGGTTTCCCCTGTACTTGCCTATCGCTGTGTCATAGATTTGGAGGTCTGGGTCGTAAAACGCCGGGTATCCGGAGGGGAGGACCTCAGGGAGAGCGGGGGCAGAGGTGTTGGTAGCTGGCTCTTTACCCTTTCAGGAAGGCCGATAGAGCCGGGCAGTGGGAGCCAACACAGGCGGTTGGGGTAGAGGAGCAGGGTTTGCCACCAACCTAGTGGACAGATCCCTGATGGATGCTTGGAGGGAGGCCACGGAGTTCGCTGAAATGTTGGTGGTGTTGACCGGGATGTCGTTTGAAGGAAGTGTGGTTTACTATAGGTTCTTTTTTTCTTTTTCTTTTTTTTTATAATCATGTATTCATTGTTTAGGTATAAGAACTCGCATGCAGCATTAGCTATGGCGTAAAACAAAACCTTAATCCCGAACAAAGAAAACAAAAGAAACCAAACCGGTGCCTCCAAAAAGCGCAAACAACACATATCGCAAAACGCATAATAGCTTACTATAAAGGGAAGCATTCAAACTAAACTTAAAGGGAACTCCTACAAACAAGGAAATCAAACAAGTGTGCCAACACCCCTGGCTTAGGCCGAGGAGGACGAGCCAAGGGTGGAAAGGGGCCGGCCGACCATGCGGGCCCCAGAGGGGGGATCTCTGAATGCAGGCATGTTAGGAGGAAAGTCGGTTGAAGTGGAGGAGATGTATGTGGCCAGGCCATGAAGCAGTACTGGTGACGTCCAGATGGGCTCTCCTTCACCCAGGTACTTGACCCCAGGGAGGTGGGCGTTTCTGGCTCTGGTGCGTAAGAGGCAGTTGAGAATGGCGTGGTGGAAAGATTCAGGCTCTTCCTCGCATTAGGGGCAGGTGTCCGGGGCATCTGGGTCTCTCCAAGAGTGGTGGGCGGCCAGGTAGCTCTTTTCTGACCTCATCTGGTAGATTCTGCCCGCTATGAACTTCCCCAATCCCATAAAGGGGTGGGGCGACAGCGTGGGCGAGTATGTGTGTCGTGGTGGTGGTGGGTACTGCTTTACGCAGACATTTAGTAGGAACTGTCCGCAGCCCCTTTTGAGGGCTGGGAAGGGCGGGTCTCCATGAGCTGCGGGGGGTAAGGGCACGGGGAGGAGGGCGGGCGATGCTGGTGGGACACAAGAGAGAAGGCTGACTAGCTTGACCATTCTGTGGGCTATAGCATCAAGCGGGAGATGCTTCCTTACTGGAGGGGATGGCTCAGGGGTTTTCCAATTTAGGGGTCTGTAGCTTGGGGTAAGACCCACCGTCAAGCCATGGTAGTCCTCCCAAGAGCGGTAACAAGAAGTCGTGGCGAAGTAGGAGTACAGCCATGCAGTGGCTGGATTCCTTTCTGGGAAGAGGCATACCATCCTAAGTGCTGCCAGGCGCTGACGGTGTTCGACAAGGCATTGGACCGGTGGGAGGGCCGACTTGCAGGCGAGAATACCAGTAGGGGTTTCGGAGAAACAGTTGGTGACCCATCGCTGGAGTTTTCTCCAAAAGACAGAAAGCCTATCGGTCATGGTGGCTGATGGCGTGAACAAATCTGCACTGAAGAGGAGTATTGATGCAAGGAGGGAGGATACTAGCCTATGGCTGAGGAAGGCGGCAAGGCCTTTGCCGGGACAGCAGAGCTTTCTAATCATTGACAAAACCCCCTGGGCTAGTGCAAGACGCTTCGAAAAGTGAGTGTTGGTAGCCCAATAGAGTGAGCATGAGGCCGACTCGAACCAGTGTCCGAGTCATTGTACCACCCCAGAGGGGCAGAAAAGGAGACCATCAATAATGATGGGGAGAGTGGACGTGAGGTCCCTTTGTCTGGGCATCCTCCAATGCAGAAGTTCGGTCTTGGGTACAGAGAAGGAAATACCAAGCCACCTGCCCCTTTGAGTCAACATGTTTACCATAGCTTTCTTTTTGTTTTTGTTTTTTTTATAATCATATTTATTTATCGGTTTTAATGAAAGTAAGGCCGGGGGTCATATCGGCTTTCGCCATGCAGACCCGCACCTCCACCCCTCCTTGTTCTCAAGCAGCCAGAAGAAAAACCGTGACGCCAGAAAGGCACACGCCAGCAGCCAGGTGCCCGCCCCCAAGAGCCCACGACTTGAACACGGAGGTGTCTCGCCTACAGCCACCACCACCCAACTAGTCCTCGGTTTGAAAAACTCCCCCACAAGTCTCCCACACGGCTATATACAAATGGTAAAGACAGAAAGCCCAAAAAACCCATCCTTCAAAGCAAGGAAAAACCCCTATCCCGACAGTACACCCCCCACCAAACAGAGAAAAACCCAAACCAGAGTAATCCCAAACCAAAAGCCAAAGCGAGTCCCTCGCCTACAACTACCAGATACCAACCCAGCCCGTGCCCCACAGTCATGACAAACCAAGGGCCAGGCCTTGCCAGTGAAGTGGAAAAAGCGAATAGGTACGCCGTATAGGTGACATAAATGTATGTCTTGGGCATATAGCCCGCGGCCGCAAGCAGGAGAAACCAAAAGGAAAGAGCGCCCGCTGTAAGCAGTAGGTAGTGGCAGAACAAGAGCCCCAAGCCGTCCATCCGGGAGGGCCGAGGGGGCTGCCCTAAGCAGCAAAAGAGGAAGAGGTAGTAGGGTACCAGCCGACAGTAGTAGGGTACCAGCTGAAGCGACCGAAGAGAAAACAGGAGGAAGGGCCCAAGATCCCAGTGCTGACCCAGCCAAGACCAAACCTGCTGTATTACCACGTCTCTCATGTAGTTCTTTGTTCTCCGAAAGATAATGTCACTTAGAGGAAGGGATCCCACGTGCAGTAGGGAGGCCGAAGGGCGAGGTGAAGAAGGCAACCACACTTGAACTGAGTGAGTGGGAGGGTATGGTCAAATCTCACCACGAGACAGACCCCGAAGTTACTAGCCGAGGCGTTCCCCAACGGGGATCATGCAAGTGGGGAGAAGGACGTCGACCACTGCCAGCACCGTCCAGAAGCGAAGAGAGCAAGCCAACCATACCAAAGCTAAGCGAGCCCCAATTAGCAAGACAGGACTACTGGGCGAGCCCAGATAGCTCCCCCATCAAGGAGACAAGAGACAAGTAAGGCCAAAGCGGGAGGGGATGGAAGAGTTAACTGTGCCCCTAGGCAGGAACCATCAAGGGGGCAGAGGGGAGTGGAGGGGGCCCACGATAGTTGACGTGGTGTTGCCAAACTATGTGGGAGGAAAATAGGAGCGACGGAGCTTGGTTTACCATTGGTTCTCTTTTTTTTATTTTATTATAAGCATATTTATTTATCCGTTTTAATGAAAGTAAGGCCCGAGGTCATATCAGCTTTCGCCATGTAGACCCGCACCTCCACTCCGCCTTGTTCTCAAGCAACCAGAAGAAAAACCGTGATCCCAGAAAGGCTAACACCAGTAGTCCGGTGCCTAACCCTAAGGTCCCACGACTTGAGCTCGAAGGGGTCTCTCCTAGAGCCACTGATACCCAACCAGTCCTCAGTTTAAAAAACTCCCCTGCAAGTCTCCCACAGTAATGATCCCTCTCTGGATAGTTAGTGCTTGGCAACGGGGAACGATACTTCTCTCCCTGTCTTCTTCTTCCTTTGTCTTACGATAGCTGTAGGCCTCTGCCTTCGTTACCGATTGTACAAGACCCTTGTCTTCTACCGGGAACGCCTATCGTAAGCTTTCTCTAACTCTTCTTTGTAAACAGCCTTCCTTGGCGTAGCGATAACGTTGCAATAAAGATAACGATCGTAAAGGGGTTTTATATTCGTTAAAGTAATAAGTAGGAAAAGTCCTTAGAACAAAGCGTAAAGAACCTATCTTCTTCGGCCGCATCAGCCTCCTTATATAGTGTTCTTCCCGCCTTTGATCATGTGACCTAAAGTGGTCACATGTGCAAAACTAAATCATAACAAACTAGTCATATGACAAAAATGATCACATGCTCAAAACCCATGACCTCATAGTGAGGTCATATGCAAAACTCATAAACAAATCATAAACAAGTCATAAGACTCGACTGAGTCATATGCACGAAACCCATGACATCATAATGAGGTCATGTGCGAAACATAAATCATATGTGCGAGGCTTACCCGTAAGGCACACTCGTAAGGCATACTCATCAGGCGCATGTCCCATGACTCATACTTGAGCCATGTGCGAAATCATCACAAATCCCACACATAACAAATCATATAACCCGAATAGGTCATATGCGCGAAACAATAACATACCTGTGACTCATAACCATGTGTCACGTGAAAACCCTTTCCTCGCTAAGCCACGTCCGTGACATTAGCTCCCCTCCTCCTAAGCCTGAGTCCCATCAGGCATTTTCTCCTAGTTTCAATAGTTCCCGTCCTGCCGAGCGAATGGTACTTCTGAGCTTATGGAACTTTTTGTCTGCTGTCCTCCATCTGACCCTTACCGATTCCAGAGTCAGATTCGCCATCTCAATCATGTGCCACTGATTGTCGTTCAGCTGTCTAAGCTCTGCGATCGTTTTATCGTTTACCGAAATTGTGGCCTCAGCTTGGCCCAGTTGTTCTCAGAGTCCCCGGATCTGCCTGTGTAGGCTCCTGACATCAGGTTCCGTGTCTGCTCAGGAATTTTGGGCCCCTCTCTCCTTGGACTGCCTCCTCGCGGCCCATGCCTTTCTGGCATTCTCTCATTCCAACTCTTTCCTGCTTCCATCCTTCTGTGGGTAGAATCCCACAGATATTTTCTGTGCCCTGTGCATTCTGCACCCATTTCTGAAGCATTGTTGCCAATGCCTTAGAACGTGGTCCGGGTGTGGGCCACGCTTTCAATATTCCCGCGGGAACCATTCCAAGCCTTCTCTGTCGCCAAAGTGTGTTAGGCAACCATCATCGTAGCATACCGTCCATGACATGGTGTTATGCTGTGCTTGTTGTTCCCTTTCCTTGAGCTCTTCATCGGTTGGCCCCATGAATCAGTATTCGGAGCTAGTGGGTGTGGTTTGGTGGGAGCTATCGCCCCAGCATTCGTGTTGCTGCAACAGCGCTGGAGTCTTTCCCTCTCCTTTGTCTTGGTTGAATGTGATCGTCACCTGGGCCGGGCTTGCCCGGGTATCGCTGTTGGAAAGTTGAGATGGCATCTTGTGAATTTTTTCGAAGTTTTGTGCGAAGTACCAAGTTTTATCGTGTTCCGGAGTATATCCTGTCCACTTGGCTTGGTATTGGAGGTGACAGTGGAAGAAGCGGGAATCAACTATTTCGTAGAGCTCGTATTCTGGTTCTCCGTCGAGTTCGATCGGAGGAAGAGGAATAAGTGTTTGTGAAGGAAACTTATTGACATTGTGTAATTCGAGGAGTGAGATGTGGAATGTATTGTGTATTCGCATTGTGGGGGGAAGGTCGAGTTTATATGCTCGGCTGCCCACTTTTTGCAATATCCTGAAGGGTCCGGTTTTCTTATAGTCCAATTTGTTTGATGGTCGTGTCGTATGGATATTGCGTGGTATTAGCCATACCCTATCTCCCGGTTG
Source organism: Tuber melanosporum (assembly GCF_000151645.1). NCBI lineage: Eukaryota > Fungi > Ascomycota > Pezizomycetes > Pezizales > Tuberaceae > Tuber > Tuber melanosporum. The sequence goes on from NW_003299046.1 coordinate 11,768, forward strand.
TATATTCGGATCTGGTCTTCAGTGCTTATCGTATTGTTCTTTTTGCCATTGTTGTGCTTGACTCACTTCGTATTGTAAGGTTTCATGGAGTTTTCTCATATCCGTTTTTTCCGGTATCACATCCTTAATAATATGATATGTGCTCTGACTTTGTGGATGTTGTCCGTAATTCGCGAAGAATGGTGTTGTGCCGATGGTTTCTTGCTTTCCATTATTGTATGCGAATTCGGCCATTGATAGCAGCTTGTACCGATCATCTTGTTGATAATTGACGTAAGCCCTTAAATATTGTTCGTGTATCGCATTTACCCATTCCGTTTGTCCATCCGTTTGTGGGTGGCACGCTGTGCTCATTTTGTTTTGTATTCCCATTTCTCCAGTTACCCTTTTCCATAGTCCCAATATGAATAGTGCTCCTCGATCGGTGATGATATTCTTGAGTAGGCCATAAAGTTGGAAGACCTCCCTGAAGAAGGTTTGTATAAAATCCCTCATGTTGATATCTTTTCTAACCGGAATGAAATGGCTCATTTTGGTCAGACCATCCACCACGACCAGGATGCTATCGCAATTTTCCGATGTTGGTAGGTCTGTGATGAAATCCATAGTAATTGTTTCCCATGGTTGTTCGGGCATTTCGTTTGATTTTAGTAATCCATATGGTGCATGTTTAGCCGTTTTCATTCTCTGGCATATGTCACAGTTTTTCACATATCACTTGATATCTTCATGCAGTCCTGGCCAATAGAATGACCTGGTGATGAATTCCGTGGTTTTAGCCGTTCCCCCTTGTCCTGACGTTCGGATATCATGGTATTGTCGTATGATGTCTGTCCTTATCTCCTCTTCTTCCAGGATCTATTGTTTTCCATTGTACCACATATTTCCGTCCTTCCATTGGCATAACCCCAGTGCAATTCCTTTCATCTCCTTTTTTCCTTCTTCCAACGCTTCTCTTATTTCTTAGATTGTTTTGTCTTTCTCGTTTGCATTCTCAATTCCTCTTTTCTCCTTTGATGTGAATTGAATAACCTCCATTGCCTCGAAGTAGGTTTTTGGTAATAGGGTCGGTGTTTTTTGTTTGATTCTTTCGTCTTCTTTCGTTTGTGGTTTGTCGCTTGCAATCCTTGTGAGAGCATCTGGCTTTCCACTTTCTTTGCCTGGTCGGTATTCGATTTTGAAGTTGTATTTGCTGAGGTGTTCCATCCATCTTATCTGGCGATCATTCAGTTCTTTCGTAGTCATGAACGGCACCAGGTTCTTGTGGTCCGTTAGAACTCAGACTGGATGGTCGTTGTTCGTAACATATCTTCTCCATTCTTTTAATGTTTGAACTATTGCTAATAGTTCTTTGTTTGCAACATCGTAGTTGCACTCTGCGGGGGTCATTGTCTTGGATCGGTAAGACACTGGCCTCCATTTTCCATCGTCGCATTGTTGTGATAGTATGCCTGAGCATACATATTTTGAGGCATCCGTCTCGATCATTGTTTTTCGGTTTGTGTTGAAATGGACCAATATGGGTGCCGATGTTAGATGCATTCGTATTGCATCATTTGCTTTTTGTTCCTTTTCTCCCCATTCCCATTTCTTGTCTTTTTTCGTTAGGTTATAGAGTGGTTTTGCAAGCCTGCTAAACTCCTCTATGAACCTTCGATAAAAGTTGCAGAATCCCATAAAGCATTGAACATCTGTCTTGTTGTTTGGTTTGGCCCAATCCCATATGGCTGCAGTTTTAACAGGGTCGACCTTGACCCCATTTGGATTGATGATAAATCCAAGGTATTCTGTTTCTTCCTTATGGAATTCGCATTTTGTTGGTTTGATCTTCATTCCTGATCCTTGTATTGCCGCCATGATATTGCTGATATCGTTTTGGTGTTGTTGTATACTTTCCGAGTATATGAGTACATTGTCTAAGTATATGATGCAACATATGTCGCGGTACTTATTAAGTACCTTGTTGATCCATCTCTGGAATAAAGCCGGTGCGTTGGTTAGCCCGAAGGGCATAACCAAGTATTCGAACATTCCGTATCTTGAGGCGAATGTAGTCTTCCATTCGTCTCCTGCCTTGATGCGTATCTTGTGGTATGCGTCTTTGATGTCGAGTTTGGTGAAGTATTTTGCTGATCGTAGTCTGTCCAGTGCTTCCCCAATCAAGGGTAGTGGATATCGGTCCTTCTTGGTAACCAAATTGAGGGCTCTGTAGTCCACGCAGAGTCTCATTTTTCCGTCTTTCCTTGTGACGAATAGTATTGGGGATCCTCCTGATGCGAAAGAGTCTCGGATCCATCCTCTCTTTAGGTTTTGCTCAATGTACTTTCTAAGTTCTTCAAGCTCTGCTTCCCCTAGGGGGTATAACCTCTTATAGGGAATCTCTTTTGTCTTTCCCGTTTTTTCGTCATTGTTCAGCTGAATTTTGTGGTCGATTCCTGGTCTTCCAGGTGGTAGCTCCGTAGCTTCCTCTTCTTGGAATAGATTTGTGAATTGGTGATATTCTTTTGGAACCAATTCTTTCCATCCTTTTTTGCTTTGGTATTTCTTGTCCTGGATTTCTAGCTCTGTGCTGATGTTGATTTTTGCTGGAACCGCTTTTTCGCCTTCGTATGTCCATTTGAGAATTCCTGTTGTATCTCCTCTTCAATAATATCGTCCAAAGGCTTGTGCTGTGATCTCTTTGATCTCAATTCTTTTTGTTGTATCGAGCTGGTTTTGGTCCGTACTTCCAAATTCCGTGTTTCCTCTTATGGTTTCTTCCTGTTGATCTACTTCATGCAGATCCTCTTTGTTGATTTTTTCGATTATCAACTGTGCGATTCGATCGCCTTTCTGGACTTGGTAGTCCTCTTCAGCTAGGTTGGCCAGGACCACTTTGATTTCACATGTATAGTCGACGTCGATCACCCCTGCCATGGTCATGAGTCTGTGTTTGACTGCTAGACCACTGCAGGGTGCTATTCGTCCATAGGTGCCTTCTGGAAGTCCAATGGCTATTCCCGTCACTATCATCGCCTGCCCATTGGCAGGTATCTTGATTCCTTCATTGGCATATAGGTCATGTCCTGCTGCCCCTTTGGAACCCTTGGTAGGCACTTTTGCCTCTCGGTCCAGTCTTTGTACCCGGACTCTCTTGTCTTGCCGCATCTGGGCAAACTTTGCATGCAAAGTTTCTTCCTACGCTTCTCGTATCGGTATTGAGTAGACCACAGCTGAACTGTTGAGACATTGTGTCGCATATACTTCGCTTGTAAATGTCATCTTGTTCTCGTTCCAATCGATCGTCGGATTATGCTTCCTAACTATGGCATCTCTAGGACTATCTCAGGGTTCTTCAGATCTGCCGCTTGAAAGGTTGCCGTTTCCCTATGGCTGTCAATGTCCATGGGTACTGTCGCCATATGGGTAATAGGACCCATAGCGCTTGGTTTTCCATCCGCTATGTTGACTTGTCTTGCTTTCTTCGCTTGTTTGGTGTGGAGGCCGTATTTGTCGCATATTTCTTTGTCGATGAAGTCTTCTGTGGCCACCGAGTCGAGCATTGCATATATTGTTGTTTCTTCACTTTCTCCGTTGTATATCTTCGTTTTGATCATCACATGATCTCCATCTTCTTCTCCTCTTTGCGTTTATTGTGCCGTATAGTAGTTTGCTAATTTGATGGTTTTTCCAGGTCCAGATCTTGGGTCTCCCAGACCACCATTTACTGGGGACCCTCGTCGTTTTCCGCCGGTGAATCCTCTGCTATCATTTCGCAGATGTTACTTCTTTTCTGATTTTGGAAACAATTATTTTCAGCAGCTCTGTTTCTCTGGTATCCGTTGACCGGCCAGCTTCTGCCTTCTTGTATCCGATGCCCTACTTTTCCACACCTTAGGCATAGTTTCCCATTCATCCTTCTGGCATATTCTTCGTTAGACAGATTCAGAGCAGGCCCTGCTCTTGACTTGTCTAATTCCATAGGTTCGCCTGGTGGTAATGCTCGACTTTCTCCACGAGGTGCTTGCAGTTTGAATGTCCGGTCCACATTCCTGGATGATTGGACCACTCTGTGTGCTATAGTATTTTCCGAGTTGCTCCGAACCATGTTTAATTTGCTTTCTTTGTCGATTGCCCATCTTGCAAATCGTTCAGCTGTCATATAGTGCAGGTCAGAGATTCCCCATGCTTCTCAGAGTCTGTCACTGCAGTTTCTCAGGAGGATGATGTAGAGAGTCGCATCATCAAACTCAGCCTCGTATTCCAACAGTCGACATTCGTTCCAATATGCTGAGAACGTTGGTTTTCCTTGCTGGAGTTTTTCTAGCTTTAGTCATGATGTTTCTTTGGCGTTGGGATCTCCAAATTGTTCAAAGATTGTCGCCTTGAACTCTTCGTATGTGACCCATTCCCTCTGCTTCCTGCCATTTTGGAAGGGCATGATCCATTGTCCCGCGAGTCCCCTGAGTAGAGATGCCACATACGGAATCTTAATTTC
>NW_003299047.1:0-5752 GCF_000151645.1 Tuber melanosporum
CATCTACCATCATCACATTATTCATGAGATGCTTTACTCGGAGAAAGCTGAAGTATGAATTCTTTTAATGTTAAAATGAAAAAGTCAATATATTCCCAAATAGTGCTTAAAACATGGAATAAAAAGAGGCCATCAATTGTGAATGAGGTATGACTTTCTGAAACCGCAGAGTCCAAGTCTGAGGAGATTGTATTATTGGAATCATAGCTTGTATCGTGAATTTAGTGAGAATTTATGTAGGATAATTATAGTTCATTCATCATATAAAAATAAGGAATAATGAGATTCAAGTAGAGATATGCAATGGATTATTATCTATCATACAAGAAGAAACTCTTTGTTTTAGAGTTTAGAGGTTTATACTCTACTTGAGTGCTATTTCATAATTCTATACCTAGCCATACTATAAAAATATACAATAAAAATTTATAGACACAATAAAAATATATTGTCATTTTGTAACACATGCCACACACACCCCTATATAAAAACTTTAATCTGTCAAAAAATATGCTATAAAAGTAACATGCCAAATGGAGCCTTAGACAAATAATATAAAATAAATGAACATACTATAACAATACAAACCTTATTATTGTTATAAAAGTAGGGTTAAAAACAGTATTTCAAAATATAAAAGCCTCACGTTACTATCTCAGTAGGACATTATACTTCATGAACAAGCAATATAAAGTAGTACAAATAACATAAATACCTTTTAGCAATTATGGACAATGGTCTGTAGGCTGAGAACAGTAAGGAATTTCATGTTTAAGTTGCATTGATTATTTGTTATATATAAATAATTTCTAACATATTTAGTTTATATTAATATTATTTCTAGCCCTTAACCTATATTCTCATATTTATGCTATAAAAATATATATTGAAATAAAAATATATTATAATATTTTTGTATGTGCCAAACACACTTCTATATAAAAAGTTTTTACTTGCCAAATTTTATACTACAAAAGTCACTTTTATGCTATAAAAATGGGACACCAAATAGGGTCTAAACTTTTTTTTATTTAGGAGTATGTTTGGTACATAAAACCATATTGTGATATATGTTGATTTTCACACTATATATTTATAGTATAAGTCTAAGAATAAGGTAAATAGGTTAAGGAAAACATGAGATAACTCTGAACTATTTAATTGTAACATTACTATAAATGTGTAAAAACCAATTTGTATTTAGTATATAGTTAATATAAGACTCAATTGAAATTTGAAACAATATTCACTTGGCTAGAATTATTCTATACTATAATCTGGACATATTAAAGTCTTTTAAGAAATTAAAGTAGCTTACACTTTAATTCAAAAACATATAATAATAAGTAGAAAGTTGAAGCAATTCCTGATTAACTATTATAAGATATTTAAATAGTAGGAGGACTAATTATATGTGAGCATGAATGAGAAAGGTCTCATATATGTTAGTAAATACTTACAGGTAGTACCAAGTTGGTAAAATGTTGTATTATTTTATTAGCACATTGATATCTGATAATTTATTATGAGGTAGAAGAATTTACCATGCAGTATGAGCTATATTATAAATAAAATCCGGAATTTAAACAAGAAAATTAAATAAAATTACAGGTTGTATATTTATATCCTCTGATGAAGAGAATAAAATGATGCAATATACTTGTAGTACTAAAAGTAATGTAAAATAAAGAAAATTAACTAGTTATAACCAATAGAGTAGAAGTGGTATGAGAAGGAAGAACTGTTGGGAGTAAGCCTGGACCTGCAGACAGAGAGAGAGAGGAGAGAGAAGAAGAAATAATTTGTTTATTTAAGGTGTTCTAAGAGAAGTTAAAATATATAAGATATATTAGTATAGGCTATATGGAATTAAAATAAGTACCCTTGTCTAGACATTAGAAGATAGATGAAGAAATATTAAATCTAGATACTATATGTTAGCAACCAGGTTCTTGATCAATAAATCTCATAACTTAAATGTGGATGAGTCTCATTTAAAGTTATCAATAGCCAACCAGACATTCGTGTAAAAGATAATCCTGACCTGCAACCTGTATTATATATAATCAGATAACTATATTCAAGCTATTAAAACTAAGGAAAGTATTTAAAACTGACTGATGACACTTCCTAAACTCAAAGGAAAGAAAATACAGATAAATAGAAATCTCATAAATCTAAGAACTGAAGTCTAAAACTATAGGGCCTAGGTGACTAGGTTCATGTAGCTTCAGAAATTGATTAATAGCTGATCTTGGGAACCTGATAATATTTCAGTCAATGGCATACACAGCCAGCAGGGGTAAGAGGAAGCTAAGAGTAAGGAGCTAACTCCTCCTGAGGAGAAGAGGTAAGGACATAGCAGATTAGTAAAGTTTAGACTATTTGTCAAGAGGGGCTGTAATGAAGTATACATGACATAGAGAAGAAGAAAGAAGTATGAGGGGGGGAAAGAAGTAGTGCAACATAGTAGCAACCGCTTCCCACAAGATTGCAACTCTACTCCCAACCCCTATCACGACAATACTCACTATATCCCCCACTACCTGTCAAACCATTTCAGAAAAGCACTATGAGGGTAACGGGAACCCGCAGAAGTGAGCGTAAGTAGTTTAATTAAATGAATATGTACATAAAGTTGAAATAATAATAAAATTAAATGATTTAGCGATTAGTCCACAAAATCTTGAGTGGCGGCGATCGTTGACGAAGAAGTGACAGCGCTTCGAGTGGGAAACCACACGTGATAACGGGATCCGTATTATTGGTCTCTGAGAAATATTGGAGTGGTATTTCAGAAAGATAGCTGCCGAATTGGAGGAAAAAATAGGCCTTAAAGTTCACCATAGTACCTGTGCTCACATTTTTCAACAGTATCGGGAAACAGGTAGTCTTTCCAACTACCAGTGAATAGGAAGACCTCCAATCTTCCAGGGGTCTGATCTACTTGATCTAAAGTCTTTTATTAAAGAAAATAAAAGAAATAGAAGACTCTCTTGGGAGGATATTAAAGAAGAGAAGGGATTAAAGGAATCATCTAGGACAATTAAGAAGGCAGCTAAGAGTCTTAATTTATATAAAAGAAAATCACGCAAGAAGTAAGTACTTTAATAAAGATTCAAGTGTTTACATAACTAAAAGATATTTTAGATGGGGATTGCGCCCTAAAAATATACCAATTAGATTTGGTTGGTGTATGAGAAAAAGAGCTTGGAAACTAAGAGACTAGGCCAGAATCATATGGACTGATGAAGCCTCATTCTCTACAGCTAGATTTGGGCAGAGAGGATGAGTGATAAGAGAACCTTCTGAGGAATATGATCAGGATTGCATTGATAAGGTCTGGGAGTCAGGAAGGGAGACAGTTATGGTATGGGAAGGCTTTTGTGGAGATTTGAGGTCAAAGCTAGTTGTAGTACCAGGAAAGGTTAAAGTGGATTCTTATGAGTATACTAAGTATATTCTGGATCCAGTTTTAATTCCTTTCTGGCATGAGTGTTGTGAGAGATTTGGTTGGACTAGAGTTGTTGAAGATGGTACATTAGGGCATAAAGGGTAGGTTCTAGCTCCTTATAATTATTGTATTTTCTGTTTTTTGATATAGAAATACTTACTTAAGAATATAATCTAACTACTAGTTTAATCACAGATATTCTACAAAGTGTAGAAAAAGGGATAGGGTGGATATGTTGCCCTGGCTACCACAGTCAGCAGACCTGAACTTAATTGAAAATATTTGAGGAGATATGGAAACGTATTTGAGGAAAAGGTATGGAAGAGTTGCAAGCAAGGAAGAGCTAATCAGAGCTGTGGAGAAAGCATGGAAAGCTATTCCTGATGGAAGGTTTATGGATCTTTGCAGAAGTATGCCAAAGCGGGTCAGAGAGGTTATTAGAAGAAAAGGGCATGAAACTCATTATCGATTTATGATTTTCTTTTTATTTTACTTTAAGGAAATACTATGCATTTTTTAATTTTATCTCCGTTACTTATTTTATTTATTGAATATGGTTGTGGAAAATGGTAGTACTATATGTTGTTGATATTGTTTACATACAGGAATTTGTGTTGCACGGGTGTCGCATTACCTTCTTTCCCCCCCTTGTACAGTAAGATGCTAGCTAGTAGTAGGATGTACATAAAGAGATGCTACCTATTATGATAGTTATTGTCACATATTGCACAAGAATATCATTTTTCCTCCACATAAGAACTTTGATCATATTAATAGCTATCAGTGTATGTCTTAACTATGTAGTCTTATTAATATCCTAATACCTATAAGAATCTGTAAAAACACCTGCTACATCAGATGTGTCAGAAGTGAGTTCTGACGTAAAAGTTCAGTTTCCTACCTCCCAGGTATCCTGGCTGTCCTGAGTATCTGGTTGTGTCTCACATGGTAGGAGTATGTCCTGAATCTCACCTTGCATTTTATAAACAAAGAGAATGTCCTACGTGAGTATGTAGTAATTTCAACCTCCAGATTTGGCCTGGTCAACCATGATCGTTATTAATATCATGAAGCAAGACTCTTGCCATTCTTTATCATAACACTTAGGTACAGACCAGCTATAGATATATTTACCGGTTACTGGAACTAAATCTTATAATATCTGCAGAAATAGGAGATAAGTAGTACTAAATTCCATTTTAGTCTCTTAACAAATCTGGGGGCCAAAATGTCCTGCATTTAGAGTGTAAATATGAGTGATAGTTGTGATTACTGGGAGAGCAACAGGTGGTCACTTGGGTATTTCATGAATCTTTTCTAAGACACATTCATTATAATAACATTTATACAATATTATAGTCAGAATATTAACGACAGATCCTTTAACTACTATTGCTCATCAGTCCCTACACCATGATAGCTAATAATCAGGACAACACTCTACATGATTTCAGCTTTCTATTGCATTAAAGACTATTTGCCTTATATGAGTTTCTGAGGAGTTACAGCCTATATTGTATCCTGCTAAAGTGATGATTTTGATGTCAGATTCCTCAAGCATCCTTTGGATGCAGTACTACTATAATGAGACTCCACGGAGTACAATTACAGTTAACTAAGCCTAAACTCATACAGGTGTCAAGAGACTACTGTGGTAGGAGTAGTGGTAGACTAGAGTCTACTGAGTAGAGGTACAGTTAGTTGGGTATCTCAGTTGGACATGCTATTCTATACTAAGAAGTACATAGTTACAAGTAAAGAGCAATGGTTACCCTACTGTGTAGAGTAACCAAAGTAGTCAATTGTGGAGTTACCATGAATTGCTCAATGGTGGGTCTGGGTAGAGTTACCCTATCTTCAGACTAAAGTTATCCTGCCTTGGGCTATGGGTTTCCCTTCTATAAAGCCAAGTTACCCTACCTTGAAAGTAACTTATTATGCAGGACTTTGGAGGAAGTAACTAGATTATTTGTCACGCAAAACTATATAGGTTATTTGAATATCAGGTTGTACAGATCATTCCTGCACAACTAGCTGAACTCTGAACAAGCTGTAACTTGGATGTGTGGTGGCTAACACCCCCTTCCAGTCCCTTTATAAGTCTCTAGCATCATGGACTCCAGCCTGGATAGTTGCTGTAAGCCTAGTAAAAGTCTCCTGGTTGCGATGCTCCTGCAATACTGTAAATGCTCAGGCCGTCTGTCCAACCGGAAGCTGTCCTCAGGATACATGAGGGGGCAGAGGTGAATATGGAGAATGGTGTCGTTCGTCCGGCGTAAGTTCAAAGTTACTTACCAT
>NW_003299047.1:6919-16124 GCF_000151645.1 Tuber melanosporum
TCAAAACCTTCGAGACATACTTTAAAATAATTCACTAGCCCCTAAAAGGTAAGAGTAAGGTTTTACTCTTGCAGATTTTACTAGGAAAGTCATGGAGTCCTATATTCTTGTTGAAGTTACAAATCCGATGAAGAAAGCTTATAAATGTATACAATATTGGAATGAGCAAGTGCAGAATAGGTTTAGGATGATGATGGCTATAGCAGCTACGGAGTGGATGTGTATACAATAAGGAATGTTTATACTGTAAATCAGTAACACTTAAGCCCTAGTTAAAAGGATATCAGCATTGGAAGAGGCTGCCGATACTGCATATCAGATCGATTAAGATAATCATATGGTCATGACTGTGGTACCTGCTATGGCAAAGAACCCCTAGATCAACTTTGTGGAGACCTTAACCACCATGTTAACTAACCCTCAATATCTGGCATACTTGACTGAATTAGGAGTACAGATTGCAGATTGACTGCCATGAGCACTAGTCTCTCATTGTCATTCCTGCTTCCACAGCAAGCTTGAAGACAAACTTACTCCAATATCTTAATAGAGAAATTGATATACTCCTTGTCCAGATACGGGTACTTGTTTGAGTAATAGCAGTCATATAGTGGATAAAGTCCAAATTTTCTCCTCCACCTCTGCTACAGGCAAGTGAACGAGTAGACATACCAGATGTTACTGATACTCTAATGCCCTCAGGGAATGTCCCTGTGTCTGACTGCCCTAATGAAGTGGCGGTAAATATATCCCTGCTAAGGCTGGGGTATCCCCTAGTTATTATTAAGCCTGCTCCTCTTCTTCCTATGCCTACTATACCTGGCGCACCCAGGAAATGTACTGATGCAAATGTGTTCTTCGAAGAGCTTAGACAGCAGGAGATAGAAGGAAACCCACCAGGACAAGAACGAGTTTGAAGCCCTTTGTTGCCTGGGGTTACCACCTTCAGTTACACTGATTGTATGGTTGTGGAAGGACCTTACTTTCTAAGTGCTACACATGTACTCGACTGTTCTAACAGTCAATCAAGTCAGGTACGCCGAGGCTTGTAGAAGGAGGTTCGAAGATGGAAAAACCTATATGTTCTTGTTATGGTTTACAGTTGTATCTAGGACCTCCAGAATTGCTGGAAGACTATCTGGAATTCCAGCAGTTTGTTCAGGGTCTGTATGGAGTGACTCTGAGTTCTTCGACAGCTGCTCGTTTACCTGATCCATCTCCAATACCTTTGTCTCATCTGGAGGTGGTTCCCTAAGGGGATGGACAACAGGAAAGGGAGGACTCCTTTGACGGGTATGACAAACTCTCTGGAAGCCATGGTAGAAAGAGCAGTGGTGCCAGAAATCAACTGCCACCTGGCAGAAATGTTAGCATTGGTAGGAATCTAGATGATTACAGTTCCTCCAGTAGTAGTGATGATGGAGATGCCCACTCCATACAAATTTTTCAGAATTGCGGGAAAGATGAAAGTCAAGCTAGTCTGAAAGGAAGAAGAGAAGCTATGATTAACTGGCTCACAGATTACTAAAGACTTTACTGTAACAGAGTAGGGCACCAGGGGCCATTAGGTGCAGTGGTAATATAGGCTCTCCTATGAATAAGCCTAATAAGCCTGTGAAATTAGATGATATAACCCCTTTCAAGGGAAATACTACAAAGACTCAACGGTTCATTAGTGATATGGAAATCAAGTTCGAGTACTTCTAGGAATCAGTCATGGAAGATATGGAAAAAATCAGCTTGATTATCCCTCATCTTTAAGGCACTATCAAAACTTGACATATAGGCCTATACTAGTATATCAGTGAAGATGGTACTTGCTAGGTTAGTATGCCATTTGATCCCAACTATGAGTTCGGTATATGGGAAAGATTTAGGAAATGGTTAATAGTATATTTTGGTATCCATGTAGATTGTGACTGCGCTCTAAGCGAGGGAACGTAACTGGAGTTGAAGGCTGGACAAGTATACCAGACCTTAGACTCAGCAATGGATCTCATTTTTCAACTAGGTTATATGGACTCAACGACAATCAAAGACAAGATTCGGATAAAAATAACATTCTGGTTGCTGAATATCTGGGGTCAGAAAACATCTCAGTCTAGTGATGTTTCTAAATATAAAGACCTTCCGTAGAAGATGGATCATGCCATTCAAGAATATCACTTTCGGTGAGGTAGTTACCAAGAGCTGAAGTGAAACTCAGGGCAAGAGCGAGGAGAGGATTTCAACTACAAGGAAACAACCAAAATGAAGGGAAAAGGGTTCAGGTAAAACCAATCCTAAGCACTCCTTATCTTCTGCTGGTACATCACAGAAGCAATAGAATTCTGAGCACGCTAATGCTCATAGGAATATCTCATCTACACTTATTAATAAGCGAAAAAAAGAGTTGCAGTGTATAAGATGTGTAAAGCCGAGTCATTCTTGGTGGAAATACTTCTCTACTGACATAGTTATTAGCTCAGTCAAAGGGGTTAAGTTAATAACCAAGAAAAGAAAAACTGAAAATATTAAAGCTAATGAAGCATCGAACAACAAAGTTCGTCATATTGAAGCACCACCCTCAAAGAGGTTGTTAGTAGTCCGAACATCAGCTCCTAAGATTATAGAAGTCGATACAGATACTGAGGAATAGGTAAGTCCCTTTCTTACAGACAAAATAACAAGACACTAACATAACTTCAGAAAGTTATGTGGAGAAATCTGAGAGCAAGTATCATTCAAGAAATCCTGTAGTTGATATAGACTGTTAAGGCCTGTTAGATGTTCTGGGCTGCAGTGGTCTGTAAAGGAACGAGGTGGTGGAGGATTTTAAGACCAATGTGGGATTCTCTTTTAATGTTGTCTTGATTTATTTCTCTTTTGTATTCTGGTTTAGTGAGGCGGGAATATGTTGTTTGCTTACTTTGATGGAAAATTTCCTTAATATTGGAAGTAGATTGTTTTCTTTTGTTCTTATAATTTTAGTTCATTTTCACATCAGGTCAGTCTTGATTAGAGCAATGAAATTTTATTATCAAGTTTACATGAGGAGGATAAAGTACCCAAAATCATGCTGGCATGATAGTAAACATCCTAGCTATTAATATATAGTGATTTGAAGCTCTAACATCTTTGACCCATTGTGGCCACTCTTGTTTTAAAAGGCGAGAGACTTCTGTTACCATATTTACAAGAGAAAACTCAAAGAAGAAGGTGAGGCTTTAAGGCTCCCAAAAACATATTAAGTCTATTCGAGTTGGTGTTAGACTAGAATTACACTGGGGCACAAAGAATAGTGCAGCTGAGGCTGTAATCCTATTTGATAGTAGTGCTACAGGTGCAGTACTAAGCACTCAATGTGCAAGGGAGACACAAGTCCCTTGTATTCTGAGAAAGGTTGTATATCCTATTAAGGATACTAGCTGGAATGATATTCACAACTCAGGGAGTCATTATACTAAAACCCTGAAGATGTGTATTGGTGATCATATTAATAATATGGGATTTGAACTGGTGGGTATATCTGATAAGTAAATTAATGGCTATCTTCCTATACCATAACTCCAGGAATATAATCCCGATATAGGCTGGGAATCTAGGAGCTTTACGTGGAGGTCAGTTCTGTATCAGGCCAAGTGCCTAGTAGAACAGAGACAGTTAGAGTTCATAATTGAAGAAAAGCTATTGGCAGTAAACCTAGCTCAAATGTATCTTCTTATATATGCCCAGTTCACTAGAGAAGATTGTAAAGATATTACTCTTAGTCTTCTTCCTGAGGATAAGGACCATGGTGATATATTTAGCCAGCAAAGAATGGATACGTTACCAGAGCCCGCAGAGTATGATTATAAAATTGTCTTTATTCCTGGAACATTTGCTCCTTTTGCTCCTGTTTACTCCTTATCTGAAAATATGCTCAAGGTCTTAAGAGGGTATCTTAATGAGATATTGGCAATGGGAAAGATAAGAAGATCTAATTCCCCTGGCATAGTCCTAATCATCTTTGTACCCAAATCTGATAGTTTAATGAGGTTATGTTTTAGTTATAGGGAGCTGAATCAGATTACGATAAAGAATAAATATTCATTACTATTGATGAATGAGGTACGGGATAGACTTGGAGAGGCAACTATCGTCACTAAGTTGGATTTGAAGAATAGCTACTATCTCATTCAAATAGCAGAATGAGAAGAATAGAAGACAGCATTTTGCTGTCAATATAGATTGCATGAATATAGGGTAATGCTGTTTGGGTTGTGAAATGCTCCATCTACGTTCCAGAGTATGATAAATAATCTCTTCTGAGTCCTGTTAGATGAAGGAGTTATTGCCTATATAGATGATATCCTAATATACGCAGAGACAATAGAAGAGCATTTCTCTGTTGTTAAACAGGTTATGGAAAGACTAAGTAAAGCTTGGCTTTGTGTGAGTATTAAAAAATCTACATTCTATCAAAGTGAAATGGAAATTCTAGGATACCATATATCCGACTGGGGTATCATAATGACCATGGAGAAGGGGAGGTCCCTTGAAGTTTAGACTTTACCAAAAACAGTTGTTGATGTACAAAGCTTTCTGAGTTTTGCAAACTTCTATTGTCAATTTATTAAAGACTATACTAAGATAACAAAGCCATTGACTGACTTAACGAAGAAGAATGCTAAGTGAGAATGGGGTCCAAGGCAGCATGAAGCCTTTTATCGCCTAAAAGCAATGTTTATGGCAAGCCTTATTCTACCACATTTTGATCCTTATTAGTTAGTCAAATTGGAAACTGATGCTAGTGATTTTAGACTGAGAGCCATACTGTTACAATTATATTAAGATAATAGATGGCATCCAGTAGCCTACTTGCCGCCGGAGGTTCTCACCAGTGGAGATAAATTAGGATGGGCATGATAAAGAGATGTCTGTAATTGTTACCACATTCAAGGAGTAGGATCATCTCTTACGTTCTGTATCTAATTATATAACTATTTATACTGATCATAAGAATGTGGAATACTTTAATAGTACTAAGTTACTGAATCGCAGGTAGCATGGCTGGGCAGAGTTCCTTCAACCATTTAATTTTAAGGTTGTCTACAATGAAGGATGCCTAAATGGGAAGGTTGATATATTATTGAGGCGTTCAGAGTACCTCCCTAAAGAGGAAAATAATTCTGTGAAATTCAGTCTTAAAAACAGCCATTTTTCTGCGCTGGACAGTATTTGGATAGTCAGGAGCCAGACATCTTGTGACAACAGTTGTTGCAACTGTACTATAGCTTCTGGTTGAAATCAAGAATACTGGATGTGATGATCCTGATTAGTGCTGGAGATAATACTTATTGAAGTATTTACAAATCCGTCGCTGAAGGAGACGAAAAGGTGGACTCTAATTTCTGAATAGAGAAAGACTTCCCTTTTAGACAAGAAGCGTTGGTACATACTAAAGTATTAATAGCTAAAATAACAGATCATGCAGGGTGAATATGACTCCTACCTGGTCGGACACTTTGGGATCTATAAGACTATTGGCAAGGTTAAAGCTAACTTCTACTGGTTAAATATGGAAGCCTATATTAAAGACTATATTCGGTCGTGCCATGTCTGTCAAAGGATACAGAGAGTCAGATCAAAGAGGTTTGGGCTCCTAGAACCAATATATATGCCTACGAGACCATTGAATGCAATATCAATGGACTTCATTGTGGCATTACCAGAATCTGAGGGTTTTATGAAGATTTGGGTCATTGTTGATAGATTTTCAAAAATGGCATATTTGATCCTCCTCACTCTGCAGGTACCAATCTAGGAACTTGCTCTTATATTTTTCAAAGAGATCTGAAGGCTGCCTAGACTCCTGGAATCAACCATCTCTGACAGTGATAGTCAGTTCACACAAGGTTTTGGGTTAGCTTAATGGGACTGCTTGAGGTAAAACTCAACATCTCAACTGCATTCTATCCAGAAGCCAATGGTCAGACTGAGAGGGTGAATCAGACCTTGGAATAATATCTAAGAAGTTATTGTATCTATCAGCAGGATGACCGGGCATTGTTACTACTCTTAGCAGAGTAATCCTATAATCAATCTACTTCTAAGTCTACTAGGCTATTACGTTTGGAAGTTAACTATGGATTCACTCTGAGAATGAACTGGTCTGGAATTGTTTCTGATAATAAAGGAATTCATCTGGGTACAGAGATGTTAGTCAAAGATTAAGAAGGTACTTGGCAAGATATATGAAAAACATTATAAAGAGCACAAGAAAGGCAATGGAAATGGGATGATAAGAAAAGACTACTATCTCCGGACTATAACACCTTAGATGTTGAATAAGGCAGAATTGTTAAGATAGATCGGGTAATGCTGAATTGCAAAAATATCTGGACCAAGAGAGCTATGGGGAAGCTAAACCACAGACTATTTGGCCTCTTTGTGGTCAAGCGGCGTGTTGGTACTAGGGTATGTAAACTGCAATTGTCTGGCTGTTGGCCAATCTATCCCGTATTGAATGTTGGAGTGTTAGAACTATAGGGTAAGGATCAGATAGGGAGAAGGGTAGAAGATATGCCCATCGCTGACATTGTAGATGTTGACTCCAGCTATGTTATCTGTGGAGTATTAGACAGCCGATAGTATGGCTAAGCTAAGTAGAAGCTTCCACATCGGTTTGTCCAGTACCTTTTATCGCGTGAAGGCTATGGTGCTGAAGAAAGCTATTAGGGACAATTTGAGATAATAGATAGAACTGGTATAGAGGCCTTAACCAATTTTTACAAAAGGTATGCATCAAAACCCAGGGAGGATCAGGTTGCAGATATACCAAGTGATGAAAATATGGAAGGTTGTTAGACTGGCTTGGGTCGAGCCTTAGGAAAGACGGGAGTGATGTAATGAGACTCCATGGAGTAGTATCACAGTTAAACAAAGCTCTACACATACCGGCATCGAGAGACTACAGTAGTAGGAACGGTGGTAGACTAGAGTCTACTGAGTAGAGGTACTATTGGATATCTCAGTTGGACATGCTATGACATACAAAAAAGTACATAGGAACTATTAAGAAGTAGTGGTTGTCCTATTCGGTAGCATAACCCATGTAGTCAATTTGGGAGTTACCCTACCTTTAGACCAAAGTTACCCTGCCTTGGACCATGGGTTACCCTACTATGGAGCCAAGTTACCTTACCTTGAAAGTAACTTATTATGCAACACTTCAGGAGAAGTTACTAGATTGTTTACCTCACAAAACTACAAAGAGTATTTGAATCTTGGGTTGTGCGGATCACTCCTGCACAGCCAGTTGAGCTTTGAACAAGCTGTAACTTGGACTTATGGTGGCTAGTACCCTCCTTCAGCCCTATTAAAAGTCCATAGTATCGTGGGTTATAGCCTGGAGAGTTGGTGTCAGCCTAGCAAAAGTCTCCTGTTAGAGATGCTCCTGTAACACCGTATACGCTCAAGTCATCTGTCTGACCACAAGCTGTTTGCGGGATAGGTGAGAGAATAGTGGTTAACCTGGAGAATGGTCTCCTGGTAGTTTCGTGCAAAATGGACCAGAGCTGATGAAGTAATACTACTTTGAAGTTAGGCATAATATGGGAGGTTACAGGAGGCCAGCAGGCGAGGTAACCAAAGTCCATTGCCCCGAATGTGTAATAGTATTAGAGAATCATTAAGGACTCTGAGACACTAGTCAGAGGTTATGATAAGAGCTACTTCAAGGAGGGTTGACTGTGGGTAGTGCCTATTAGTAGTCAACATTCAAAGGAGTTTCTCAGGAGAGCTACGCAGCCATCATCTGGAATAATATGAAATAGAGTAGAACTGGATAGATGTTCAGGGGCTGCAGATGCTTGTTGAAGACTAAGTATATATTGGTGGACAGTTTCATAGTTGGTATTGCATCTGCTCAGGCATAGCAGTTTGCCACTAACATCTTTACGATTTGAAGTGTTTTTACTGCTATAGTTGCATTGTAGATGTAGCGGCTAAAGCACTTCTGTTTGGTGGATATTAGCAAACCACAGAGCAGTTTAGTTCCCTATAGAGGATATTAGGTCTGACCCATAGAGGTTGGCTAGGCTGCCCAAGGGAGTTGAGTACTTGCGAACGCAGAGTAGTGATAGGAACTAACTGGCAATATATGCAATCTACTTAAGTATATGTGAGTTCTCCTCTACTTTGACAATTAACTATCTCTCGAGATTAGCCATTAATTGAGTAAAGCTGTGGCTTAACAATATTATGTTTTACTGATTTGTTTCTTCAAACTCTACTGTAGAGACTTTGACATTTATTATATTAGTTCACTTTTGCAGAAGAATTCATTTCCGTGTGCTCGCAACCTTAAGATCCATCTTCATAAAGGGAGTCCCCATTACAATGACTTACTTTACAGTAATGTTCTACCCATTACCAGCCTTTCAATGGTATCCAGAATATCTACTTTGTATCAATATTAATGATAATACTGTTTGTTATTGAAGTGGTCTTTGCTACTAGGTTCTGACTATGTACTAAACTTGATACCGGATATCTCAGACATCCTTACAGAGCAGACCTCCATACTTTACAGAAATAACTTACTCGATCCCAGCTTTCTAATGTTATAAATAACATCTACTCTGTACCAACATTAGTGGAGACACAGTTGGTTACAACAGCGGTCTTTACTAGCTAGGTTTTGACTATGTGCTAAATCTGACACCAGATACCCCAGATGTTCTTAGAGTACAGCACTTCATACTTTGCAGAGACATTCTACATGATACTAGAATTTCAATGGTATATCAAATATCTACTTTGTGTTAATATTGGTGGAGATAGAGCTTGACATTATGGGATCTTTATTATAGAGGTTCTTACTATAGGCTGAGTTTCACACCAGGTACAATATACATCCTTTAAGCTCAGTACCTTATACCTTACAGTAATAGTTCACATGATGACAGCTTCCTAATAGTATGTAAAATGTCTACCTGGTATTAATATTAGTGGAGATATAGCTGGTGATGTCAGTGGTCTTTACTAGTGAGATTCCAACAATGTGCTAAGTTTGACACCCGAATCTGCAGGTATCCTTCTGGTATAGTACTTTATACTTTGCAGTGATATCCTACCTAAAGTCAGCTTTCCAATTGTATAAAGAACATCTACTCAGCATAGAAAGCGGCGGAGATAGGTTGGGGATCTTGCTCTCTACAGATTAAAGGTACAGGAATTCTAC
>NW_003299048.1:0-10317 GCF_000151645.1 Tuber melanosporum
TACCTCGCAATAAAGATCAAGCGCCCCCTGGGGTCACTCCTCGGCTGCCCCAATCCTGTCTACAAAGGCTTGAGCATGTGGTGCAGTCAGAGCTTAAGCCTGATGTAGATCCATGTCCAATTAAGCTGAGACCCCTGATAGTAGCTACATTAGGTTAATAAGGACTTCCACTTGGATAATTACTGGTATACCTAGTACTAACTTGGGTACTGGTTTTTTGCAAAATTGTCTGTTAACTTCTTAACACAGTTCTTACTTTACACAATAAGGGCTTCTTTGATCTGTTTTCTCAGTAGCATGTCATTGGCCCCTTCTGTCACAAGACAATTACAAGCAGAATGGAATCTCCTCAAGCTGTGGAAAATTGTACTGAAATCTGCGTCCAGGAATTTGCCTCTATTCTTAAAGTTTCTTACTAACATCTGGAGTTTGACAATATTGCGCCAGGCTATGTAGAGCTCGTTCCCATCTCCTGCCTCATGAAAGATAAGCCATATCTTATACAGGCTAATCAATTAACTGTCAATCCTCACTGAGGTAATTTAATGATCTCCTTTCAGATAGTTATTTCTTGGCAATAGGGAATGATACTTCTCATCTTATTCTGCTGTATGATAGCTCTTAGGCCTATACCTACATTACTGATAGTATAAGAGTGATGTCTTCTACTGTTATGTCTATCATAAGCTTTCTCTAACTTGACCTTCCACAAAGCCTTCTCATTATAATAGTACTAAAGGTCGTGATAATAGTAAAGAATATAAAGATGTTTAATATTGGTAAAGACATAAGTAATAAGTAGGAAAAGAACTTGGAAGTCAATCTAATAATATTTAAACATGGACTGCCAACACTGGCATACGATGAGTCCCAGAGCAGGGCCACAAGGTTGTCGCATTCCAGAAGCAGCTAACTACAAAATAACTGAACCTCAGGCCTCATACCTCAAACAAGCCCATACCATGCCCTAATACGAAGACTAAATAGAAAGCCAGGAAGGATAAGGAAATTCCTCCTCAGCTTAGACTACATGCCAGCCAAGTTACTTATACAAAATACAGAAATCTACTACTGCAACATGAATGTGACCTTGTGTAAACTGCCTTCACAGCAGAAGCCAACCTGGATGCCCCCACTCAATGTGCCTTAGATATACCCGCAAACCGTCACTGCACCCCACTCCCATAATTGAAGAAAAGAACTACCCAAAGAGCAAGCCAGTAGACCCAAATGAAATCTGACTAACAAGGCGAAGACTCACTTGCTGAGGGTGTATGAACTGTTATAGAGAATCCGTGGGGCATAACAGTAGCTGTATAGTGGGAAAACCTCCAAGAAAGTAGACAGGATAACCTAGTAACTGACACATTGACCCCTGGCTGAACACACTAATGAACACAAGTCCGGCTATCACCCCACAGCTCTCTCCACTGGTGGCGAATACATGGTAGACTCTGAAGCAGCCAGTTTGTAATAGAGAACCCGTGAAGCCAAGGACTCTTCCGTGTCGGGCCCAAGTGGTGCAGGTGAGGTTTAGTCTTACTTGACACAACACTTCTTGTTCTTCTTCCTCTTCCCATCTCCTGGTACAGGTCGAGTAACAGGAGTGGACAGGCCACTCTAATCACAACCCACTGCTATAGAGGAGAGGCCAATGGAGGTATTTCCCCAACTAGCTACAGCCATAGCCACAATGGGCTCAGGCACCTACCCGTCTGAAGGAGGTAATACCACTGTGGCTAGTACCACCACAAGAGGATCCACCCTACCCACACCAGGAGCATGTGCTTCAACTAGACCCAACAAATTAGGAGCCAGTCCACCCACACCACTACCTACAACTGAAACTACATGAGGGACCTGGATAACCACCAGTGCAACATTCACCTACAGGAGCGCTTCCACTGGACCATGAGAGGTCTGATGGTATAGCCTACTCCTGACAACCAAGACCACCAAATTAACTGAAGCGAATAAGTAGTTAGGTGAAGAAGGGATACCAGGAGCAGTTTCGGCTGCCAGTATCATGACTAAACCAGGAACTGTAATATGTTCACTGGCGAGAGTAGTCAACAAGTTGGACATTTCCTTCTGGGCATGATGATATTGCTGAGGCAGGACAGGATTGTAATGCCAAAGGGGAGAGACTTTGGCCTCCCAGGTGAAGTTCTTCTCAACTGCATAAGAGAAAACTACTGACAAATGTAGAGCAGTTGTGGCGGAGAAGATGGAGGCTGGCTAAGCCATTACGACCATGAGGAGGCAACGGAAATGAACAGGTGTGAAGATAAGTAGAAGGAAACTGAGACTTCCAGAGAGGGTAGGAGTTAGGATTAACAACAATGCCTAAATGGATGATCAAAGTTAAAGACTTGAAGCTGATTGTAAGATAGAAATCAAGGACTCTAATTGTTCGCCAGGGTACCATCACATTCTGAGATAGTATGAAAGTAAGCATGAGGAAAGTACTCAGATATCTATGTAATTTTATTTAAACTCAGACCACCAACACTGGCATAGGAAAAGTCCCAAGATAAGCCTACGAGGTTATCACATCCTGGGAACCACTGACTACAAAATAACTACACCTCGGTTCCTATACCTCTAACATGCCCATGCCATACTCCAACATGAACACTGAATACAAATACTATCAACAGTAAAGAAAATGCTCCCCAGCCTACCTTAACCGCCAGCCAAGTGGCCCATACAAAAATAGAAAAATCCGCTAGGGCCATCTAGATTTGACTCCACAATAACCTCCTCCATAGTATAAACCCACCACAGTATCGCTACTCAATGATCCCAGGATACCCCTGCCAACTAGCCGGCACTCACCCTGATTCCAAAACAAAAGAAATATGTGACAACCCAAACACATAGTCTTAAAGAAAAGGTACCTTACGGCAGGAGAGCAGCTTAAGCAACAAGGTACGAACTGGCATATTTTATCCACGAGGTACTACAGTAGTTGTGCAGTGCGAATAGCTTGACTGTCATTGCGAGGATGGAGGTGTCGGTGAGCTACGAAGACCTAGCCAAACATGCCCAGGTATCGTGTTCCTCCTCCGACTCCGCAGCTCCCTCCACAGGTAGCAGATCCACCATGGGCTCAGTAGTAGCATATTTGTTATAGCGAACCGATCGAAAGTGATGACCCTTCTAAGTTGAGAACAAGTAGTAAAGGTGAGCACTGGTTTTGCTTGACACTGTACCTCTTGTTTCTCCTCCTCTTTCCACACACAGGTACAGGTCTAGTAACAGGAATGGATGGGCCGCTCGGATGACCACCTGCCACGCCAGGGGAGACACCACTAGAGGTGCTACCCCAACTAGCCACATCCTCATCAACAGAAAATTCAGGCACCTTTCCTCACGAAGGAGGTGATACCACCGTGGCCAGTATTACTACGCCAGGATCTACCACACTCATACTCAGAGTATGCACCTCAGCCAGACCTGACAAATGAGCAAGCGGTGCACCCATACCATCACCCACAACTGAAGCTATGAGAAGGACCATGATAACGACTAGCGCAACATTCTCACAAGGAAGCTCCTCTACTTAACCGTGAGAATTCTCAGTGTTTAGCACAAACCCGAGAGCTGAGACTACAAAGAAACTATTGCAAGCAATGTGACAACTGTGGAAGGGGAAACAATTACAGCTTGGTAGCCAATATCATGAGATATCCATGATTTAGAACACCTTCATTCAAGCGGTCAGCCAACAAGTTACATGTTTTCGTCTTCGTGTAATGAAATCTGCAACAAAGGAGAAAGAGGTAATCGCTTAGGCGAGAGACAAAACCACCACAAAATGCAGGGCGGATGTGGTAGAGGTGGAAGAGGTTTACTTAACGATTGCGAGCGTCAGGAGGTGATGTAAATCAATGAATGTAACATTAGGTAGAAGGAAACAAGAACTTCCAGCTGTCACAAAGGTGGCTTGGCACAGAAAAGGGTTTCACATGACTCATTTAGGTCATATGATTTAGTATGTTAAAATTTGTTATGTTTCACACATGACTCGATTATGAGTCATAGGACATGCGACTGATGAGTGTGCCTTGCAAGTAAGCCTTGTGGGTATGCATTGCACAGACGATTTATGTTTTGCACATGTGACCATTTGGAGTCATAGGACTTGTGTATTGTGTTATGATTGGTTTATGAGTTTTTGCACATGACCATGCTATGAGGTCATGGGTTTTGAACATGTGACCACTTTGGTCACATGATTAGTTCGTAATGATTTGGTTTCACACAAGTGACCACTTTGGGTCACATGACGATGGGCAAGAAGAATACTATATAAGGAGGCCGATGCGGCCGAGGAGTATAGGTTTTTCACGCATTATTCTAAGTACTTTTCCTCATCCTTGCCATCGCTTCGCCCCCAGCGTTTCGTTCACCCTCATGATGGGCCTTGATGCCTTGTATTCTGAAGGAGATATCTGAGTTCGCTCAGTAGTTCCTGGGGTCTTTGGTGTTGAGGTTTGTCAAGCGTTGTGTGGCGGATTACATGTTTGCTTCTCGTTTCATCGCCTGATGGCTTCTCACAATGCGGTCACTTCGAGCACTTCATCATGGTCCCTTACGAGCCCCTTTCGGTAAAATGTTTAAGGCTTCCTGTCTATCGTCTACTAGCAGGTTTCGCATTCAATTAAGGGGATAGAACCTTGTGTTTGGGGGGATCACCCGTGTCGCTCTTTAGGCCAGCTCATGTCTTTTCTTGGGTTTTAATGGAGTCCTTAGTTCTCATGATACAAAATGCCCTTGGGTTAGACTGATGACCTTCCCAAGTATCAACGCCTCGTACCGGCTGCATCAATCCACTGGGGAGGGGGCTTTGCCAGCCCCCCCCCTCCTCGTTACTGCATGTTTCTACAGTCGAAATCCTACGATGTTGTTGATCACCATTCCCTTGGAGTTTTTGTCCTTGCGGCATATACGGTGGTTCAGCCAGGTGTCACCTCCTCCCTACGGTGGGGATGGCTTTGACCCTGAGAAATCTTACTCCCTGGTGTGGTTTTTCATTGCTACCTGGGGTGGTGTGGGACAATTGGCTGCCAGACACTCGCATTGTCTGTGCGTTTGGGTGGTTCAGTGGTGGTCTGTGGTTGGCGGCTTCACCCATTGCAAGTGGGGCCTACCTTCTGTTTGTCTGTTTCTGTTCGTTCACCCTCTCCTTTCTTGTCGCGTCAGTTGGAGATGCCTCTTGCCCGTCGTTCAGTCTGTACCTGTTGCCAGCCCAGTGGGGCTGGCTTTGGCTGGCTCGACTTACTCTTTCCCAACTCAGTTGGATTTCGATTCGGCTGAGTTTGATGGTGTGGCTGGTGCTGATACCTTCGGCTGTTGGTGCTACACCTTTTGTGGCTCCCAACTGTGGCTGGTGGGCCCTGCTCGGCTATACATTGCTGAGGGCTGCGGCTCTGTTGGCCTGGCCAAGACCTGTGGCTGCCTGATGGGGTTAGGTATAGCTGTCCTGTGGCTGTCGGATGGTTGATTTATCTGAAGGGCTGAGGGGGCTGGATGGGCTCCGTGACGCCTGGTGTGTGGGGCTTGGGGGGGGCTGATTGGGGTTGGAGAGGCACCTGCGAGCACCGGTCAGGCATGGGTCAGGTTGGGCGATGTCTAATTAAGTGTTTCTGGCCTGATGAGGCTATTGGGTGAAGCTGCTGAGTGCTGCAAAGCTCCTCAACAACCCGGATGGTTGATGGCCACCTGTGGGGATAGTGGGTTGCGACCCCCTCGTTGGACTTGTTTGCGTCTTGCGTACTGGGCTTTGTGGGGTTTGTTTGGTTTCTTTGGTCTAGCAATGGGCATGGCTGGCGGGAGCAAGGCACCACGGGTGGGAGATAGGCCCCACTGGCCATTTAGGTCTGTCACCACCTCTATGTATTTCTTTTGTTTATGAGCTTATTTTGGGGGACAGGGAGCAGATACAGGTCCTCCTTACCATTACGCTCTTCGGAGGCACTTGGCAAAGTGGGTTCAAAGGGTCGACAGCCTGGGATGCGGATGCGAGAGGTTGACATATTGGTCACCTCCTCTCTGCCATTGTGTCGCCTATTGTTTATCTTTCTTTTGGTTTTGTTGGTTTTCTACTGTGGAGGAGGTTTTGCAGGACGGTGTTCAGGCTGCGTAGTAGTGATTTTATATTTGTTTCAAGAGGAACCTGGTTGGGTTGGTCTTTTGCTCGGCTTTGGCAATGCTTAGTGCTGGTTGGCTTCAAACCAGAGGGGCGACAGACCTGGACTGGGGCGGGCGCTGGGTTGTTTGATGGTCTTGTAATTAGTTTGCGTGTGGGCATGACTCGGGGATGGCAGGTGCGGGACCGTAAATGTAGTTAGCCTACGATTAGTGGTATACTGGCTAGCAGTATCCCTGTGCCGGTGGGGGCATATCGTACGCCAGTGTTGGTGGAACAAATTCAAATAAAATTAGATGGACTTCTAAGTACTTTTCCTCCTTCTTTCACCCTGTGTCAGACGTGAATGTTCGGTGTCAAACCAATCAAAGCAATTGATTTCTATCTCATAATAGGCTTCAAGTCTTTAACTTCGAACACCTTTTTAGGACTTCATTGTTATCCCTTCTTTTACATTTGCTGGGAGTCCTTTCTTCCTTGTACTTATCTTTTCCCTTCTTTACTGCGGTCACCTCCTCTCGTTCGCAATGGCTAAGCGAGCCTCCGCCCCCTCCGCCATGTCCGCTCTACGTTCGTTGTAAGTTTTGTCTCCTGCCATGGAGATCAACTTCGCCCTGGAGGCCGAAGTCTCTGGCCTTCGGCAGTAGATCTCTATTCTTTCTCAGCGATTTCATTGCGCTGGGAAAGAGATATCTGTCTTGTTGCCTCTCCTTGAGAATGAATGTGCTATCAATCGCTGTTATCTCCTGATGTTGGTGGCTAAAACTCTGACGGTTATCCCCTCTTCACCTGTTCCCTCAGTTGCTTGGGTTACTGTGCTGGTCTCGGTTGGGGGGGGTTGGCTAGACCCTGAGAGTTCTCAGGATCTAGTGAAGGAGCTCCCTCGTAGGAATGGTATGCTGCCAGTTATCATGGCCCCTCCTGCAGCTCCAGTTGTGGGTGGTGGTGTTGGTGGACCGGTTCCTGATTCGTCGGGGCCGGTTGAGGCACTTGCTCCTGATGTACGCCAGGTGGATCCTAGTATGGTGACACCAGCTGCGGTGGTATCACCCCCTTCAGGGGGGAAGATGCCTGAGTCCTATATGGCTCAGCCCATGGCTAGTTGGAGTAATGCCTCTGATGGCATCCCTCCTGTGGCGGTGGGTGGTCATGAGAGTGGCCTATTCACTCCTGTTACTAGACCTGTACCTGGAGGTGAGAAGGGGAAGAAAAACAAGAAGAGCCGGGTCAAACAAGACCAGACCTCACCTGTGCCGCTTGTCCCCGACTCGGAAGAATCATGACCTTCGCCAACCAGCTACTACAGAGTCCACAGCGCGTTCGCCACTAGCAGACCATGCTGAACATTTAGAGGAGGAGCTGAGTACCTGGGCATCTTCGGTCAAGTGCCAGCGGCTTGCGAACTATCTCATTCTGGCTGCTTCTCTCTCGGTTTTTAGGCTGCCCTGCTGGTGTGGCGCACCCCTGATCCTCTATGAAGGTTCGTACCCTGTTGCGAGGGAGCTCTCGCCCTCTAAGATAGCATTCCTTCAGGTTTACGCACATGGGTATTGTGTGTTTCTTTTGTTTCGGAATGCCGGTGGGTGCCAGGGTAGTTGGCGGAGTGTCCCGGGATCATTGCGTGGGGTCACTCAGGTGGGTTTCTACTGTGGAGGAGGTTTTTGCGGCGTCACCTTCAGGTGGCGGTAGTGGAACTTTTGTGTTTTGTACAGGTAACCTGGCTGGCAGGTAGGCTGGGCATAGGAGGACTTTTCTTTAGTGTTGATAGCTTCGTATTTAGTATTGGTGTTGGGGTATGGTGCAGCCATTTTTGAGGTACGGGGTTGGAGGTTTAGATAGTTCCTAGTTAGTGGTATCCAGGATACGACAACTTGGGGGCCCGGCTCTGAGGCTCATCATATGCCAGTGCTAGCGCCATGAGTTTAAATAAACTTAGATTGAATTCTAAGTACTTTTCCTACTTATTACTTTAACAAATTTAAAACACCTTTACTATCTTTATCTCTATTGCAATGTTTATAGTTACACCGAGGAAAGCTCTTCACTGAGACGAATTAGAGAAAGATTACGATAGGCGTTCCCATTAGAAGACAGAGGTCTTGTACTATCTGTAACATCGGCAAAGGCCTAGTCGTATCGTAAGATTAAGGAAAAAGAAAGAAGAAGAAGAAAAGTATTATTCCAGTTGCCAAGAACTAGCTATCAAGCAGGGATCATTTGATTACAAATCGTCACCTAGAGTGACGCTAAATGAGACAAGATGGCTTCAATCCAAACAGCGAAGGAGAGATCGACATCAATGATCGAAACCATAATCTTGGAGTATTTAGCGACGTCTTAGATCACCATTCAGCAGAGCCCTCGAGGGCAGAAAGTCCAGTAACCACAGAGAACTGATTACCTGCCGATAGCTCGCCTACAGGAACTCCACGACCAGAAATGATATCAGGATCAGCAGTACCTTGGCCATCAGCCCCAACCACTCCGGCACCAGGTGCCATCATACATGGAATTACTGAAAGCCAGTCTGAGATATTTCTCGCAGCAACACAAAACACAGGATAAGGAAATATCCAACGACCAAAAGCGAAAGAACTTGACACATCTGAGGGAGCCGAAGATAAGTTACGAATATACTGAGAACAGTGCGAAGGATATTTCTCCGTCAAAGGATATGGAGAACATCATGACGAGATCAAGATTCCTTTTATAGAATCTCTGTTATGAGGACTCGCTTGGCAATGGATTATGCCATTCCAAGATGGAAGGAAACAAAATCACTAGGTCACCTATGCAGAATTCAAGGCGGTCCTATTCGAACAATTTAGCGATCCCAATGCCAAAGACAGCGCAAGACAAAAGTTGGAGAAACTCCAACAAGGAAAACAGACATTTTCAGCATGCTGGAACGAATGTCGACTATTGGAATACGAAGCAGAATTTGACAAAGCTACTCTCTATATCATCCCGCTAGGAAACTGTAGTCAAAGACTACAAGAATCATGGGGAATCACTGACTTACACTATACAACTTCGGAACGATTTGCAAGATAGGCAAAAGATAAGGAAACCAAACTAAACATGGTTCAAAACAACTCGGAAAATACCGTAGTACATATGATGGTTGAGTCGTCCAGGAATGCTGATGGAACCTTTCAACCACAAGCTACACGAAGGGAGCGCAGAATGTTACCACACGGCGAACCAATAGAATTGGACAGAACAAGATCGGACTAGCTTTGAACCTATCCAAGGAAGAATACACTAGGAGGATGAACGGAAAACTTTGCCTGAGATGTGGGAAGGCAGAACATCAGATAGGGGAATACCGAAGCCAACCAGACAACAGATATCAAGGAACTAAGGCAGCTGGAAACAATTGTTTCCAATGCTAAAAGAAAACCAACATCCGCGAGATAATGGCCAAGGATGTATTGGCGGAATAAGACAAGGGTCTCCAGTAAATAGTGGTCTGGAAGATCCAAGATGTGGACCTGGAAAGCCCATCAAGTTAGCAAACTACTGCGCAGCAATACACACACAAAGGAGAGAAGAAGACGGAGATCATGTGATTATCAAGATGAAGATACACAATGAGAAGCACGAAGAAACAAGGATATATACAATACTCTACTCTGGAGAGACCGAAGATTTTATCAACAAAGAAATTTGCAACCAATACGGACTCTACACCAAAAAAGCGAAGAAAGCGAGACATGTCTACCTAGCTGATAGAAAGCCAAGCGCAATGGGTCCTATAACCCATACAGCGACAGTACCTATAGACATTGACAACCATAGGCAAATAACAACTTTTCAAGTAGCTGATCTCAAGAACCATCAGATAGTCCTAGGGATGCCATAGTTACGAAAACATAACCCACCAATCGATTGGAATGAGAACAAGATGACCTGCACCAGTAAACTGTATGCAACATGATGTCTCAACAGTTCACCAGTGATCTACGCGATACCGATACGAGAAGCGGAGGAAGAAGCTTTGCATGCAAAGTTCACCGAGATGCAGCAAGATAACAGAGTCCAGATACAAAAGCAGGACTAAGAGGTAAAAGTACCTACAAGGGTTCTAAAGGGGCAGCACGGTATGACCTCCTGACACGGCGAGGTATCTGAAGAAGAACGTACCGGCAACGTAGGGAAAG
>NW_003299048.1:10696-15237 GCF_000151645.1 Tuber melanosporum
CAGTCCTAGCAAAGATCAACATTAGCACAGAACTAGCAATCCAAGACAAGAAATCCCAGAGCAACAAAGGATGGAAAAAATTGATTTCAAAGGAATATCATTAATTCATAAATCTATTCCAAGAAGCGGAAGCTATGGGGCTACCACCCCGAAGACCAGGAATTGACCATGTAATTCAGCTGGATAAAGACAAGAAAACAGGAAAAACAAAAGAGATTCCCTACGAGAAGTTATACCAACTAGGAGAAGCGGAGCACGAAGAACTTAGAAAGTACATTGAGCAAAACCTAAAGCAAGGATGGATCAGAGACTGCTTTGCATCAGGAGGATCTCCAATACTATTTGTCAAAAAGAAAGATGGAAAGATGAGACTCTCTGTCCACTACAGAGCCGGCAATTCAGTTACCAAGAAAGATCGATATCCATTACCCTTAATTGGAGAGGCACTGGATAGACTACAGTCAGCAAAATACTTCACCAAGCTCGACATCAAGGACACATACCACAATATATGTATCAAAGCTGGAGACGAATGGAAAACTATATTCGTTTCAAGATACGAAATGTTTCAATACTTGGTTATGCCTTTCGGGCTAACCAATGCAAAGGCTTCATTCCAAAGATCGATCAACAAGGTACCAAATAAGTACCTTGACATATGTTGCATCGCATACTTGCACGATGTACTCATCTACTCGGAAAACATGCAACAACACCAGAAGGATGTCAGCAATATCATGGCCACAATACAAAGATGAGGAATGAAGATCAAACCAAAGAAATGCAAATTCAATAAAAAACCAACCGAATACCTCGGAATTATCATGAATCAGAGCAGGGTCAAGGGCGACCCAGTCAAAACAGCAGCAATATGAGATTGTGCCCAACTAAGCAACAAAACAGATGTTCAATACTTTATGGGATTCTGTAACTTTTATCGAAGATTCATAGAAGAATTTAGCAGGCTTGCAAAACTACTCTATAACCTGACCCAGAAAGTCAAGAAATGGGAATAGGGAGAACCAGAATAAAGAGTATATGATGGCATCCGGATACATCTGATCTCAGCACCAATACTGTTATACTTCGACCTAAACTGAAGGATAATAATTGAAACGAATGCTTCAAAATATGTATATTCAAGCATACTATCGCAACAATGCGAAGATGGAAAATAGAGGCCAGTGTCTTACCGATCTAAGACAATTACCCCCACAGAATGCAACTACAACCTTTCAAACAAAAAGCTATTAGCAATAGTTCAAGCATTAAAGGAATGGAGGAGATACTTTCTAAACAACGACCATCCGGTCCAAGTTCTAACCGACTACAAGAATTTGGTCCCATTGATGACTACAATGGAATTGAATGACTGCCAGATAAGGTGGATGGAATACCTCAGCAAATACAACTTCAAAATTGAATACCAACCAGGCAAAGAGAACGGAAAGTCAGTTGCTCTCATAAGGGTTGCAAGTGACAAACCACAAACAAAAGAAGACGAAAGGGTCAATCAAAAAACAGGAACACTATTACTAACGACCTACTTCGAGGCAATGGAGGTTATTCAATTCACATTAATGGAAGAAAAGGAAATCGAAAAGGCAAGTGAAGGAGAAAAAACAATTCAGGCAATAAGAGAAGCATTGGAGGAAGGAAAAAAGAAGATGAAAGGAATCGTTCTGGGTTTATACCAAAGGGAAGATGGAAACATGTGGTAAAACGGAAAACAATAGATTCCTGAAGAAGAAAAGATAAGAACAGACATCATACTACAACACCACGATATCCGAACAGCAGGATACGGAGGAACGGCAAAAGCTACAGAATTCCTCACGAGGTTATTCAATTGGCCAGGACTGCATGAAGATGTCAAAAAATATGTCAAGAATTGCAACATATGCCAAAGGACGAAAATGGCAAAACACGCACCATACAGATTAGTGAAATCAAATGAAGTTCCCGAATGACCATGGGAAACAATAACTATGGATTTCATCACGGACCTAGTGTTATCAGAGAAATGCGATAGCATCCTGGTTGTAGTGGATCATCTGACCAAAATGAGCTATTTCATTCCAGTCAGAGAAGATATGAATACGAGGGATTTTATACAAACATTATTCCAAGAAGTCTTCCGACTTCATGGCCTCCTAAGGAATATCATTACCCACCGAGGAACATTGTTCCCATCAGGACTGTGGAGAAAAGTAATCGGAGAAACGGGAATACAAAACAGGCTGAGCACAGCATTTCACCTACAAATGCATGATCAAACGGAATGGGTAAATGCAAAACTCGAATAATATTTACAGGCCTACGTCGATTACCAACAAGATGATTGGTACAAACTGCTATCAATGGCCGAATTCGCATACAATAATGGTAAACAAGAAACAATAGGCACGACACCCTTCTTCGTAATTACAGACAACATCCACAAAGTCAGGTCACATATCATATGATTAACGGTATAATACTGGATAAAACAGACATGGGAAAAGTACACTAGACATTGCAATACGAATTGAGTTAAGTACAATAACGGTAAAAAGAACAATACGATAAGCACCGAAGACCGGATCCAAACAAACAACCAGGAGATATAGTATGGCTAATACCGTGCAATATCCATACAACACAACAATCAAAGAAATTGTACTACAAGAAAATCAGGCCATTCAAGATACTGGAAAGAGTGGGTAACCGAGCTTACAAACTCAACCTTCCCCCCTCAATGCAAATACACAACACATTCCACATCTTAATCCTCAAAGTACAGAACGACAATAAGATTCCCTCACAAACAATTATTCCTCCTCCTCTGATTGACTCAACAGGGAACTAGAATATGAATTCGACGACATACTCAATTCTCACATCTTCTACGGAAATCTACAACACCAGGCCAAGTAGACCGGTTACTAACCAGAACACGATAAAACTTGGTACTCCGCACACAACTTTGAACATGGACAAGATGCCATCTCAACCTTCCACCAGCGATACCCAGGCAAGCCTTGCCCAGGTAATGATCAAATTGAACCAAGGCAAAGGCAAGGGAAAGCCTCCTGTGCCATTGCAACCACACAAGGGCTGGGGCAATCGCTCCCGCCTAACAATACCAACCAGCCCCGATTATTCATTTATAGAACCAACCAACGAAGAACTCAAGGAAAGGGAAAAATAAGCACAGCATAACGCCATGTCATGGACGGTATGCTACCATGATGGATGTCCAATATACTATGGAGACAACGAAGGCTTGGAGTGCTTTACGAGAGAATACAAAAAGTATGGTCCGCACCGGGACCATGCCCTAAAGCACAGGAAACAGTACTTCAACAACACCTGCAAAATGCACAGGATGAAGAAATTGACTGCTGGATACTACGTGCAGAACGATTGAACAAAGAAAGAGTTGGATGGAAAGGACGCCATGATATGGCAGAGGGCTAGGGCCTCGAGGATGAGGCCCAAGGAGGAGGAAGCCCAAAATTCATCTACAGAAACAGAACCGGATACCAGATGCCTGCACAGGTAAATTAGAGGACTCTGGGAACATCTTGGTCAGGCCGAGACTACAATTTCGGCAAACGAAAAAACGATTGTAGAGCTAATACAACTCAACGACAGTCAACTGCACATGATTAACATGGTAAACATCACTTTGGAAACGGTGAGGATAAGATGGTGGGAAGCAGACGACAAGTTCAATAGGCTTCAGAGGTCCATGCGTTTGGCTGGACGGGAACTCTTGAAACTTGGCAATCAAGCCTGATAGAACTCAGGCTTAAGGGGAGAGGAGCTGATGTCACAAATGTGGCTTGGCACAGAAAGGGTTTTCACATGACACATGATTATGAGTCATAGGTATCTTATTGTTTTATGCATATGACTCATTTAGGCCATATGATTTAGTATGTTATAATTTGTTATGTTTTGCACATGACTCGATTATGAGTCATGGGATGTGCGCGTGATGAGTATACCTTGCGAGTTTGCCTTTTAGGTATGCCTTGCACATACGATTTACGTTTTGCACATGATCTCATTATGAGGTCATGAGCTTTGCGCATGTGACCATTTGGGGTCATATGACTTATTTATTGGATTATGATTGGTTTATGAGTTTTTGCACATGACCTTGCTACAAGGTCATGGGTTTTGGATATGTGACCACTTTAGTCATATGATTAGTTTGTTATGATTTGGTTTTGCACATGTAACCACTTTGAGTCACATGACTATAGGTAGGAAGAACACCATATAAGAAGACCAATGCGGCCGAGGAGGATAGGTTCTTCACTCTTGGTTCTAAATACCTTTCCTACTTATTACTTTAACGAATATAAAATACCTTTACGATCTTTATCTTTATTGCAATGTTTATAGTTACGCTGAGGAAAGCTCTTCACGGAGAAGAGTTAGAGAAAGCTTAAATTAGGCGTTCCCAATAGATGTCAGAGGTCTTGTACTATCAGTAATATAGGCAAAGGCTGATGCACGTGGTTGAAGCGGGTCACAGTCATTGGCGCGTT
>NW_003299049.1:0-6267 GCF_000151645.1 Tuber melanosporum
ATATTCGTAGCTTATCTTTGGCTCCTTTGTATGTGTCAGGCTCCTTTGCTTTTGGTCGTGGGGGATTTCCTTGTCATGTATTTCGCGTGACTGCGAGAAATGCCTGAAACTGATTTTGGCTCACTCCAAGTATGCTGGTTCCTGGTGCCGGAGCGGCTGGGGCTGGTGGCCCAGGTACTGCGGATCCCGACATTCTCTCAGGTCGTGGAGTTCCAGCAGGAGAGCTATCAACTGGTGATCCTTTCTCTGGGGTTACTGGGCTTGCTGCTCTCGAGGTTTCTGCTGGGACATGATCTAGGGGGTCGCTGAATCCTCCTAGATTAAGATTTTGAACGTCGATGTCAATATCTCCTTCCCTGTCTGAGTTGAAGGATGCCGTCTTGTATCATTTGGTGTCGCACTAGGTGACGCTTTGTAATATGACGATCCCCTTTCTGATAGTTAGTTCTTGGCGACGGAGGACAATACTTATCTTTTCTTTCTCTTTCTTTCTTTGTCTTACAATAGCTCTAGGTCTCTACATATGTTATCAATAGTACAAGACCTTCTTCTTCTATTAATAACACCTATCGCAAGCTTTCTCTAACTCGTCTTCGTGATGCGTACTTCTGGGCGTAATGATAACGTTGCAATAAGGATAAAGATCGTAACGGTGTTTTATATTCGTTAAAGTAATAAGTAGGAAAAGTACTTAGAACAAAGCGTGAAGAACCTATCTTCCTCGGCCGCATCGGCCTCCTTATATAGTGTTCTTCCCGCCTTTAATCATGTGACCTAAAGTGGTCACATGTGCGAAACCAAATCATAACACACTAGTCATGTAATCAAAGTGATCACATGCTCAAAACCCATGACCTTATAGCAAGGTCATGTGCGAAACTCATAAACCAATCATAACACAATAAACAAGTTATATGACTCGACTGAGTCATATGCGCGAAACCCATGACCTAATAATGAGGTCATATGCGAAACATAAATCATATGCGCAAGGCTTACCCGCAAGGCATACTTGCAAGGCATACTCGTCAGGCGCTTGTCCCATGACTCATATTTGAGCCATGTGCGAAAGCATCACAAATCCCACACATAACAAATCATATAACCAGAATGAGTTATATGCGCAAAACAATAACATACCTGTGACTCATAACCATGTGTCACGTGAAAACCTTTTCCATGCCAAGCCACATTCGTGACAACGACACCGACCCTTTTCTCCAGACTGAGATTAAGTTCGGAAACAGATACCAGCGACCGTACTATATGTCTGCTGATGATTCCAAAGACACCAGCTTCGACACCGCAGAAGAAGAAGAAGAGATGATCGATGAAAATCAGTCAACCCAATCTCCTCATATCCTTAATCCTGCTCCAACACGATACCAAGGTCTTGAAGAACTCGAACAAGCAGCAGCCTACGTGGATGCAATATCCTATTTACACCCCCCATAGTCAGCCCCACCATCCTCTCCTCTCATAATCGATTCACGACCACTATATGGTGGACCCTTACGAGTATACAACAATGAAACCATTGTCTCAGTCATCCCCCCTACTATTCTCGAGCATCGGCGTCAACTCTACGAAACCTTTGAGGAAGAGGAAGCCCCTATCAAACCAATAAGAGGATCCCTAATCGAGGATGAACGAGATGTTAGATCGACCACAGAAGAATTAACCTCCTCTTTCCGAAGCCAAATGATAGCAGGATACCGCCATGACCCAATTTACTTCAAAGCCATGGATAGCTCCAGGCATGGAGACCTCGCCCCCTACAACATATCAAATGGAATGGTCTATACCAGCACCCGTTATGGAGAACATTGCTCTATAACGTACCAAAGGGCCATATGTTCAATGGAATGACTATTAGAGAATATGTCATATCCGAGATTCACAACAAAGGACACCACAGTGTGGACCACAACCTTCAATACGCTTCAGAATATGTTTACTGGCCTGAGATGCGCAAGGATTTCTGCGATTTCGTCAAACAATATGAACTCTGCCAGGCAAACAAGGAGCGAACACAACTACCTGAAGGAAAAGCACAGACCCTCCAACTACCATGTGAAATATTCGAATCATATGCCATCGATTTCGCAGGACCATTCAACAAGTCGGCAGGATATGATACCATCTTAGTAGCTGTGGATCGATTCTCTGGATACACATGGCTCATACCAATGAAGGTTACCGGTTCCTCCAAAGACACCTGGAATAACCTCCAACGATACCTATTCTGGAAGCAAACCTTGACCTCCCTCGGAATAAACCACATTATGGCTGCCCCTGGACACCATGAGACTAATGGCCAAGCAGAACGAAAGATCCGCGAGGTTAAGACCGGAATTAGGAACATGATCAATGAACGACAAACCAACTGGGAACCAGCCCTTGTTGAGCTAGCAGCATATATCAATACTGGATTTTCAGACACCTTGGGAATGTCTCCATACAAGGCAATCTTCGGCCGCCAATATCCTCTCTTACCTACAACCCTATTCAAGAACTCCTCAGTTCCTGCCTCCGATGACCACTTAAACCACCACCAAGCGATTCGCAATGACGCTTTCCAAGCAGTTAAAGCTGCCCAATTCCGAAGCACCACTACTGCTCAGAAACGACGACGCAAACATGTCCCTATTCCGCCAGGAGATATGCTAATGGTACATGGAAACATGTTCATTACCAATGTTGGACGCAGCAAGAAATTGCAACCCCGATGGCAAGGACCCTTCAAGGTCTTATCCTTTGACGAACATACAGAAAACTATGAGGTCCAGATGGATGGACGCATGTATCGCCGCAATACTGCAGTCTTTCACGCCTCATCTGTCAAGCGATTCCATCCTAATGACGACTCTAAATTCCCTGGAAGAACACACTCTCGGCCTGCACCTATCATCATTGATAAGAAAGATGAATGTGAAGTTGAAGAAATCAGAGATCACCACCTTTGGCATGGAGATGATCAGTTCCTCGTCAAATGGAAAGGATATCCGACGAGTGAGAATAGCTGGGAACCACTGAAAGGACTAGAGCACACTATGGATATGGTGAACGAATGGTGGAAAGACAATATGCCAAACGAATCCCTCCCCCCAACGATCAACTACATCACCATGTGCTGGACACCCATGATGCCAGAAACTGAGCGATAGCATGCAGAACTCGAAGCTAGAGATGGATTTTGGGCGCCATACTTTGAATCGGAATTCGAAAGCAGCAATGAGGAAAATCAAGCTATGGAGCAGACTCTCAACAACTTTATCTAGTCACCAATCACCATCCGAATACCATAACGATGTCAAACTATGTGGAGCTCAATGTGAGACTGCAACAACAGATTGTTGGACTGTTGTTAAACCGCGATGCTATCCAACTTGAAGACTATTTCGAAATCCTCTGGATAGATTACTGTCCTGATTGCGATCACGCTTGGGTTGATGTACAACGCGAATCTGGTATTCGTGACTACTGTGATTTACATTTCTTTGAGTCTAAGTGTTTCCTTAGGGTTTCTTCCTGCCCCTGGTGTGATACTTATGATGAAGAATTTCTTGCGGAAACTGAGGCCATGAGTTTCTCGGAATCCATTTTTGATGATTATTAGGTTTTGTTTGTTTAAACAGTTGTTTTGTTTTGGGGAATGTAACTGGTACGGGTACTCGGTTATTGGTTTTGTTTTATGTTTTGTTTTAAGTATCGCTTTGATACTTGGTTTGTTTTAAGTATCGTCTGATACTTGGTTTTGTTTTATGTTTTGTTTTAAGTATCGCTTTGATACTTGGTTTGTTTTAAGTATCGTCTGATACTTGGTTTTGTTTTATGTTTTGTTTTAAGTATCACTTTGATACTTGGTTTGTTTTAAGTATCGTCTAATACTTGGTTTTGTTTTATGTTTTGTTCTAAGTATCGCTTTGATACTTAAGGAGTTTTACCAAAGAAGTATCAATTGATACCTTTGATTAGTTTTGTTCATGCTAGACATGAACAGATTTGTGTATTTAAAGACCGCCTGTTTCTATGATAGAAAAGGCAGACTTCGACAGACAGTATTTCAATATACTTGGTTGAACGGTTACTTCTTTGTTCCTCAGTACACCCTCGAAGCCTCCTTTAGTTCTCAGCTCTCGCCTCCTCTCTGGAAGAGCAGGCCACCTGCCAACTATCGTATCTTTACCGATAACGTGATTAGCACCTTGCGAACACGTTACAAAGACGATCTTTATTATCAAAAGTGATATCAAAGATATTAGCTCTCTGAGCTATCAAGATATCAAGAAGACATAAGAGGTAAGGTTGTTACCTGTTAGATAATTAATAAGTAAAGGATTAGGATCGTTACACAATGTTTATTATTAAATATACTGAAACATAATATAGGAAAGAAATTTCAACAGGCACAAGTGCCCAGATCTGAAAGTGGCTCTCCAGGTATACAGTACTCAACTCCATCCCTTAATAGTTGACTAGAGAATACCAGTCATTCCCACAATTTCTCCTTCTGATAAACCTACTTCTTATAAGCCAAGGACTCTCATTGTTGAAGTACTCCATTCTGCTGTTGGATGTTGATTAGAGGGGGTATTCATGTTTTCACAATTGCAATGAGGTTATTTGATGGTTGAGGTTTTGCCGTTAATGCTCATCAATTTTATCGCCAGACTTATACAAAGCCTCACTCGTTTTGCTCTCTAATATCCAGGTAACAAGAGCATCTTCTTGGTCTGTCATTAAGTATTGCATAAAGCCATGAATTTCATGGAATGTTAAGCTCCAGCTTGACGACCTTGAATTGTTCCACAGCTAACCTTTACCTCAAGGTAGGCTTTCCTCTCACTCGTACCCTACTCAATTTCTTTGAGTGCTTGCTGTATCACATATTCGCAGAGATCGGACATGTTGTGTTGTAGGACTGATAGCAGAATTGATTGTGCTAATGTGGTTGACAATTGTTGTGCCCGGCCGTAATCCCCGGGGTGGCCGGAATATAGTGTTCCTAACCTATATAAACAAAACCTCTAAATCCTAATAAGAATCCACATCTGTTCCAGACCCTACGCCTATCAAACCCCTGTCCGCCGCATCTCAAAGATCAGCCAAATCACCAAATCTCGGTGTTGCCCGACCTGCCAGGCCTTCCTCCCCAGCACATTCCCATTCCCCAGGATCCACACCCACGAGATTGATCTTCCTCGAATTTCCCACATATCAAATCGACAAGGAAAAATTAGAAGCAAGATTATCACCAATAATACCCACAGTTTAACCGAACATATAAACTGCTAGTACCTCCCCACTAACCCCCAGATAAACCATTTGTATGATATTATACCTTCGCGACGTGCTCCAGATACCTCAAGTGTGTGGGAAGATGTAACCTAGGCTAAACAAAAAACCAGCTTTTCACTTTCTTTCTTTCTTTCTCTTTTTCGCCCTATTGCTGATGCAGCGACATCGGGATCAAGGGGCCTGACGGGCTGATGAAGGGAAACCGATAAGGAAATTCTCCCTGTAAGGGAATTGATCGGTGAAGACAAGACAGAACCTCCCGCACAAAGATCCTTATCAGATTGTCATGAGACCGTGAACCCCTTTTACTCACTCCATCGGCGAGTTCTTTATGATACGATACTGGGGTAAGGCGAGCAAAAACAACAATCCTTCTTTGAGCCCTCCTGACATGGGCAGAAGAAGCGAGAGAACTCTTGCCGAGACTTCACCATCCACCACACCCCTCCTCACCAGAGGCAACAGCCATTCCCCCAGTAGGTACTTGTAGGAATCCACCTCCCCCCGCACACCAAGTTCACCTACTTGTACTTCCCCACGGAAGTCGAGAAACCCCGTATCATTCCTTTCCGCAAGGGCCGAAAGCACAAGTGGTCAAGAAGCCTTGTTCAATCCAATTCAGATGTTTGTGGTACATATATGTATGGAACATATTACCATACACCCTTTGATATTTTTTCCCCTTTCTCTTTCTTTCCCTTCCCAACAGTTATTCGCGGGACACAGTACGAGCACTCGAGTAACATAAGTTAAGACACGGCCTCCGCTCGTTTCCAACAGAAAGCGGACACGAACACCATCCATCACATCCGCTTCCTCCACGTTTCATCCTTTTCTTGAAACGTATTATGGCCTTTATCACATGTTCGGGCTAGATTACACCTCCGTTGTCGTACTTGTCAAGTTTTCATCCATCGTGTTACTCTGCTTTTAGGGGTGGCGGGGAGAAAGAGGGGTGAAGTTATC
>NW_003299049.1:6417-14596 GCF_000151645.1 Tuber melanosporum
GAGGACTAGAACTGAGGCACGTCATTGTGAAACTGCACCGCCAAGCTGCTGTGCCTACAGTACTCGAGTACAGTACTCCCCACAACTACGCTTTTTCTCTTCTGCGCAACACTTCCATCAGTTTTTTTCGTTTAAATATAGCAATCCTTTTTATCAACTTTTTCTTGTTTGTTCGTTTGCTTGTTTGTTTCCCATTTTTCTTTTTTGCCCGCTGGCTCGCCCTTCTTTCTCGGGTTCCATGCAGCTAGATCTCCGATTAAAAATTTGGTTGGGATAGAGTAAGATACCGATACGTACAGTACAGGACAGGACTCACGAACCTGACCGAGCGGCTAGACCCGATTCCCATCTGCCAAAAGGCGGAAGAAGAAGAAAAGAAGAAGAAAACGATAACCAATATTGACCCAGGCGAGTGAATAAGTAAAACACATCTGGTAACTGAAAGGAGATCTTGCGCCCCCGCACAATTCACACAATCAACTCTCTCGGCGATAAGTTGATTGATATGATAGGTTGTTTTTGATTGATATG
Source organism: Tuber melanosporum (assembly GCF_000151645.1). Lineage (NCBI taxonomy): Eukaryota > Fungi > Ascomycota > Pezizomycetes > Pezizales > Tuberaceae > Tuber > Tuber melanosporum. Next base: position 6,949 of record NW_003299049.1, read on the forward strand.
ATAGGTTGCTCCCCCTGCCCCTCCCCCTCCCTCTCTCCCATGGTAAACGGACCAATACCGACGACCCCAGGTTAACCATGATACTGGTACAGTACAATACACTATGACTGTGCTGTACTATTCGATTGCCTTGCCCCAACAGAGTAAAAAGACTACCCGGCCAACCATAACCGCGCGCCTTTTTTACTCCTCCCTCTCTCCTCCATCCATTCAATCTGGATCCACGTCTTTCTATCCCTCCCCGCTTTGCGTTTCCGATGAGCTTAGCTTGGGCTCGAGATGAGGTGTGGTGTAAGTGGGGATTTTTTTTTTTAACTAAATAAATAAAAAAGTAATAATATTATGATAACATTTCTTGTGCCATGCTGAACCGAACGGAAGCACAGTAAGGGAGTATATATATAAGTGCTCGGGTAAAGTGTTGTGCTCACTTCCGTTGTGGGGGAGGTTGGAAGGTGATAAGAGTGGGTACGGTGCATAACCTTATTGCTGGGGGCGGACAGGCGGGGTGCGCGCCGACCGAGACCGAGTGGTTGGGGATGTTTGGGGGAATCGTGTTGCGGGGTGCGGATGGTATCGCGAAGCAACGATAGTCTAACTCATGATTCCATGAACCGTCAGTAGCATAGTCTACGGTAGTTCCCCACCAGTGCTCAGGAGAAGAGGAAACTGGTATCATAATAAATAATAGATACCTCCTCCCCCACCAGCCACAAAGCACGTTTCACAACACCACGTACTGTAAACCAGACGAGAAGTTCCGCCTCCTGGCTGCCTGTATGATACCCACTGACCGGTAGGCACGTTACGGTCACGGTACCGGTACGGAATTATCAACACATCGCCCACCCATCACACCAAGCGGAAAAGAAAAAAGAAATGAAACCCCACATTTTGATAAGCCCAACCCACCCACCCACTCACCGCCTATCCATCTGCCCCGCCCGCCGGCCCGTCCACTAAAAGTACTCTGCGGGTACGAGTACTCGAGCACCGGTGCTTGTACTTTAACTAGAGATACGCACGATACGGGAGGCCAGAACAGGAGGACCTGACGGCTCGCTCGGCAGATCTTCAGTGCGATGCGATGCGGGAGGGGAGGGGGGTTCCGCAGATTCTTACTGTACTGTACCTATCGTTTCATAATGCTCGGACGACGATATGTTTACTGTTTGTACCACGCTCGTTTGCATTGTCTGACGACGCACGGGTGTTAGTTTTTTTCCCCCCTTCTCCGCCATGGAAGGAAGGAGAAAGGCAGGGGGAGAGTATTTAATTTGGAAGGGTGAGGAAGGAACACTTCCTTCCTTCTTTCCCTTCCTTCATTTATTCCGCAAAACCCGGCGCCGGGGGAGTACAGTCGTGTCCGTAAAGTCTTCATACCCCAGCGCGGCAACGGTGTTGTCCTCCATCCCTACAACAACCACCTCTACCATGACCCCCCCACATACCCGAAGAGCTAGAGAAGATCAAAATAAGGAAATTTATGCCCTGTATAAACATACTGATATGGGGTATAATAAAATTTCTAAGGTTATGGGTATCTCTAAGGCAACTGTTCAATCAGTAGTCAAAAGAGCTGAATCAAGAGATGGAAATACCCATAATGCCCGCAGATCTGGAAGACCAACAACAATTACCCCTAAAAAAAAAAGATAGTGGAGTCCATTATCAATGCCGAGCCTCATTTAGCATTACACAACATTACCAAAAAAGTGAATATTGGTCTGGGAAAGCCATCTGTGGATAAGATCATATCAGAAGCTGGTTTTAAGCTTCTGATACGTAGAAAAAAACCTTTTTGGAGGAAAGGACAGAAGGAGAAGAGAAAGGAGTTTGCTAGGAGAAGGAGGAATTGGAGGGGTGCATGGAATTGGGTTGTTTTTGTGGATGAAGCCACCATTATCTATGATCCAAATCCTACTGGCAGGAAGGTCAGAGTTAGACGTGGTGAAGAGCTGGAAGAAAAAAACTTGAAGCCTAGCTTTAAGTCTGGGAGGACTAGTATTGGGGTCTATGCTGCAATCATGAAGGGTGGCAGGACTGAGTTAATTCTTGTGAGGAAGAGGGAGGAGGAAGAAAGGACCAGCAAAAGAGACAGACTTGGCCTTAATTCCCACCAATATGCAACTGAAATCCACCAGCCATACCTCATCCCTTTTATAGAAGGTCTGGATAGACCTTCTGACAACATCTACCTAGTAGCAGACAATGCCTCCTGGCATGGTGGTGAGGAAAACAGAAAATTGCAGTCAGACTGTGGTTATCAAAAATTGCCTTGGCTACCCAACTCACCAGATCTCAATCCTATTGAGAACACTTGGGCTCTGCTCAAAAGAGCCCTCAGAAATCGATTCTCCAGGTTGGATAGGAGGCCTCACATTGCTGCTGAATTATTTCAGGCAGCAAAGGAGGAATGGGATTTGATTTCCCAAGAGAAGTTGGATGGGTGGATAGATAGGATACCTGAGAGAATACAGGCTGTACTAGATGCAGATGGTGGTCATACAAAGTGGTAATAATATTTTCTTAAGGCTTATTAGTTCTATTCATATACTTTTCTTAATTGAGTTGTTTGAATTTTTTTTCAATTTTCCATGGAGAGGTTTTGTGGTTGTGTGGTTGCGCCACCGGGGTATGAAGACTTTACGGACACGACTGTACCCGCTGGAGACACCAACGCGGGTACGATAAATTATGTACCGAATTAAGAAATTCCTCTGGACAACCAACCAGAGCAAAACACCCCACAACAATACGGCAGTCCAAATCCAGTGGCCGAGAAAAAAACCCCAAGACCCCCATTCGATGCATAGTAATAGTGCCAAAGCAAAACCCAAAACCAGCAAGAATACCCACAACCGCAACCCCATCCGAGTGACAGGAGAAGAAGAAAAGAAAACTCTATCCACCAACTACCGTACTCGTACCGACGAGAACATGATACGTGTTCGAAAGCGCAAAAGGAAAGTAGGAGGGAAGCGTTTCAATGCACGCCTTCGCACGCGTGCGATGCAGACAAATTTTTTATGCTTGCGGTTTGGAGTTGTTATTGTTTTCCGGGATGGGATGGGATGGGATGGGACGTGCACAGATCAATTACCGGTAGCGCCATGGTCTTCCTCCCTTTTTTTTTTTTTTTTTTTAAGGCTTGGGTTTTTGGATTTGGTTCGGTTCGGTTTGGTCGGATAGTACTAGTACGAGTACGAGTACACGGTCCCATAAAGTGCGGGCCGGAGTGGGGTGGAAACAATAATAAGCCAGCCTTACTGTCCTAGTGCTCGCGTCATGCTGAGGAATAAGGAGGCGAGGCAGAAAGGAAGGAAGGGAAGGAAGGGAGGAAGGGAGGGAGGTTCACGATGGATAGACCGAAACACGGGTTACTGGGAGGGGGAGATGCTGGTTTGGTATGGCACAATACACATACCGGTATCCTACACGTGTGGGCAGGTGCTCGGGATAGGGGGGGGAACTATGGGGATGCAGGGGGGTAGATATCTGTGTTCGTGAAATAAAAATGACCCTATTTATTGGCTTAGCTATTCCCCCATATGGCGTTAGAAATCCTTTTTAGGCATCCTTGTCATCTCAATCATACGAATGAGGGAATTTTTGAACTTACCCCGTCTGATATATATCATATCTTCAATAAATTTATTTATCCTTGTATCGCCGACCCGGCCTCAACATATACAAGTATATCTGCTTGTCCTCATACTTTTCCCAACCCTCAATCCCGTGGCGTACAAGTACTCTACCACATCGTGGCTCTTGACCATGTCCTTCGATGTTTGGAAACGCGTGGGGTGTACTTTACCCGTACCCCGGTACTTGTACTCAAGCACTGGTACGTGTTGTGTTAGATGCGTGGGGGCTGTTGTCAAAATAAGAGGAATTGATAGGTAGCTATGCAAGTACCATTTTGTTTGTTTTTTTTTGCCCTACTTCCTTTCCCATTTTTTGTTTCTTCACTCTCCAGTTCTTGTGGTAATTGCTGTACGAGTACAGTACCATGCTAAGATATGATACCAGGCCGCACCCTTTCCCTGCCTTCCTTCACCCACGCCTCGCCTTACGGCACGGTACCCCCTCGCATCCCACTCCGGGAAACCCCTAAGGCATGTACGGCACTGTACAAGTATGTCAAAGGGTAAGTTAAATTTTTTTTCCTTTCCCTCTTCCCACCGCCCACCGCAATACCGTGCCTTGCCGCACTCTAACTACGGTGCATGACCGGGATGTGGGGATGGGGTGGGGTGTTGAGGGTCCTTTTTTTTTCTTCAATTGCAAGACATTTTCGGTGATGTACTGTACGAAAGGGGAGGGGATGAAAAAGGGAAAGTTTGATCGTGTCTTGATTAGATTCGCGCATTGGAGGGGGAGGGGAGAGAAGTTTACCTTCCTACATATGTTTACTATTTAAGTATCGCAGCTGCGGTGCGCAGAGTACCTACCTGTAGCTCGTGAGGGACAAGGTGATGGCAAGCAAGCAAACTATGGTGAGTGACATTTGCGGCCGGAGTATCATACCTCGCCAAGGGAATACTGCTCAACTTCAACCTCCAAGTGGTTTTCAACCTCCACCCTATGAAAATCGCTGCTCTGTTAATGATAGGGTCGATTACCCTCCCCCACATTGATACAGATGGAGGGGAACTAGGGATATCTCGGAGATAGACTATTAGCATTCGAAGGCACAGTACCGGAGGTCAAGCGTTTTGTCCAGGGTCCGGCAATAAGTTATCGAACAGTTATTTAAGGTTAACCGGCCAAATACATCCTTGTCTGTTCCGGTTAATGGATTCCTACCATTGTAGGAGAAGGCAAAGTTCAGGACATGTTAACCACGGCCACACTTGGCAAATTAACATATTACTAAGCCAGAATGAATGTTCACCCCTTTCCAGTGCAGAGGCCCTTTACCTCACCGTTGGAACCAGGGTGACCTGATATGGGGGGGGGGTGCTTGTACTGTACGATGGTACCGGTATCGTAGTAGGGTAGCGTAGGCGTTGTCTAGTCGTACTTTCTGAAAGGGTTATTGCACCCAAACGGCGGTGAGAGCCCGATCAAGACATGTCAGGACAGATGCCAGATATGTACCTTCTTGCTGTTCATGCTACCTCGCATTCATACAAGTAGCTATGATAGCTATGATAACCAACCAACCAACCAACTTAACGAACTAACTCGCTGCGACGTGGTGGAGGTGCACGGTTAGATAGGTAGAGAGGGAGAAGGAAGGAGAGAGAGGAAGAAAGGAGCTACCAGTACGATAAAGGAGACATGTACTTATCATACATGAATTCTATCGTAGAAGAGTATGTAGGGAAAGAAAAGATGCAAGCTCTATCACAGTTTTCTGCGACAAGAACCGGACCCGCAGAATGATAACACCACGATGGGGAAGGGAGAAGAGAAAAGAAAGGAAAGGAAAGAAAGCAAAAGAAAAGAAAGAAGAAAAACACATTCATCTGCTCTAGTCTGTACGGTACGAGTACCAGTACAGCAACCAGGGACTTCGGTACCCTATCCTGCCCTTTTGAATTTGCCCTTTCAGCAGGGCGTGACCCCCGTGGAAGCCATGTGGATGAATGAATGAATCGGGTCACCCCTGGCCTGGTCTGGCCTGTTATGGTATCATATCATACCGGGAGGAATCGTTGAGCCTACTGCCCGTACAGGGTCTGGCAAGAAGTTATGGAACAGTTATTTGAGATACCAGCCAAATACATCCTTGTCTGTTCCGGTTAATGGGTACCTACCCTTGTATCTCCTAGAGACTTGAAATCTCCGCAATCAGAGATGGTATTCTCCAGATGTGGCATAGCTCGGGTGAGCTCAGCTTGCCGGGCCTCATTAACTGGTATCGTTCGCTTGGTAACTTGGTAACCTACTCTGCTAAGCCTATTGTGGTTTAGTGCGGTAATTCGGCTGCGTAATCTTGGGAGTGCGACAGATTTAACAACCGTATCTTTTCATCCTTCTTTCGTTCGACGTTGCAAGACTCTGCCCAGCCCAGCCTTCCCTCTAAAGAATTTCCCATCGTTTTTCCTTTTTCTTCTTTTCAAATCGACGTTTTCTTTTTCACTTACCGTACCGCCGTACTGCGCCGTACCGTATCCCGAGTATTTGGGAGATGAGGAACGAATGGGAAGGAACCCATCTCCCAAAGGCCGGTGTCTTTCTAAAAAAAGGAATGAATGGGTAAAAAGAGACGAAATACAGCAACTCGCGCACTCCATGTCTGATGATAGCACAACAAGGAAAGCAGGAAGGACAAAGCTTGCATTGCCCTAAGCTGTATTCTGGATGAAAGACTGAGAAATAATTCGTCTTGGCAGAAACTGACAACACAGTGAACAGCTTTTTCTCTTGCTTCGCGCTTCGCTCTTGCTGTGTGCTCATGTATGTATGTATGTATGATATGTGTGTATGTATGTAGGTGGGCATGTCACAAGGTCGGAGGGAGATAACGAAAAACAATCGGAAGGGCCAGGCAAACGTGAGAATGAATTATTCCGCTCCGTGCAGCATGGGGAATAAACGGGTGGACGGATGGATGGAGATGGGGTGCAGAGCGTGATATGATTGATTACGATGATGATGGTGATGATACCAAGTAGAGGATAGGCAAGAGGCTGGTAAAAGTATACATACATACAGTACAGTACAGTCGGTACTCACGCTCAAAAAGATCAGCCAGTCAGTCAGCAAGCAATCGAGCAAAAAGTGCTAGCAATACAGTGACAATGGTAGTGGCAGTTTTAAGAAGTAGCGGAGACGAGGGCTGGTTTTAAACGGTCTGCCAACACACTCTAAGTTGTTCCCATTCAGAAGTGGAACCGTTTCCCTTTCTCTCAGCCTGGTGGGTGAAACACACACCGTGGGGAGAGAAAGAGGAAACCTTTTTTTTTTTTGGCATGGAAATGGGGGGGTGGTAAGGTTATGATGAAGCTAGTTGTCGGGCGTTGAGGATGAAGGGGAGGAGGGAAGGAGGGAGAGATAAAGAGAGCGAGAGAGGAGGGATGGATATTGTGTAAAAGTGTGAGTGTAGACTACCGGTAGACTATGTGTGTACTAATACTCGTAGTGGTGGTGGTGTGTGTAGTGATTTATTGACCCAGGGACGGGGGCGGTCTTTTCGCTTGGTTGGTGTATTTGTGGAGAACGGTAATTAGCATAGGTTTCAACTTTTCGGGCGAACCGTTTTTACCATAGATCCGTTCAGTCCTGGCTTGATCGTATGAAATTCCGGCGGGGCGATTTTTGGTTGGGTTATCCTTCCGCGGTCCGAGTCTTCTCACACAACAGCCGAATCCTACTGGCGGCCCCTCAGAACGCGCTGGGGATCACATTTTTTCATCTACAAGTAGGACGAGGCGGTGGGAAGAGAACGACACTCTGCAGGGCTTGGTCCTTCGAGGGATGCCTTCCATTTGTTGAACTCGAGCAGAGGGACCTGACAGATCTGTTCCCTCTATTTTGGGTAGTGACCCAGGGTGGACCGTACGGATAATGTGTACTTTTCCAGGAACTGGGGGGAGGGGTGGTTTGTCGAAGTGAGGATGGTCATGGGTGATGCGAGTGGGCGAATGGATAGTGCGTTCCATTAGTCGGGGCGGAAAAGCTGATTGACGGCTAAGTA